>NW_022103924.1:1960734-1961819 GCF_000313985.2 Echinops telfairi
ATGATGACTCCACATGCATCAGAGTAGAACTGTGCTCCACAGTGTTTTCAAGGGTTGATTTTGCAGAAGTAAATTGCCAGGCCTTTCTTCTGAGGCCCCTCTGGGTGGATCTGAACCTCCAACCTTTCAGTTAGTAGCCAAGTGTGTTAGTTTCTTGCATCACCTGGGGATACTGATTTCCCTGAGAAGATACAGTGAATAAGGTACAAAGTCCCCGTGTCATTCTAAAAAAGATAAATATGGCATACAATCTGGCAACAACAACAACAAGATTATATTTGGAATCAAAAGTGAGAATGGAAAATCTCTACGTGCCAGAAACAAAGAAATAACTCAAAGTAAGTGGGAGCTGAAGGGCAGCAGCCTCGGGACAGGGTCTTCAGTTACACTCTGCGAGGCCTGGTGTGTGTGGAGAGGAGATGGAGAGTCTCTTCCCTATTCCAGAGACCACTTGTGATGCCAACAGGAGCACAGACACTCCCTGGGGAGGGCTGACACTCACGTTATAGAGAACACGTGAAAGCCAACACCACGCGTGGACAGGCAGATGCACACAGGGCTTATAGACGATAACGCAATATGAAAGAGACTTTCAACCATTAGGCACATTCCAAACGATAAAGGAGGTAATAGAATCCACCAGCAAGAACTGGGCAGTATAGAGGCATATTTGAAAAGAACCAAATACAAACTCAAAGAAAAATGCAATTCTGCAATAAAAAACGGGGGTGGGGGGTGACGGGAGACACCTAAAAATCTGGGCTAAGCAGCAAAGCATGTTTACAGTGCTGGTTGATAAATTGGAAGAATCATTCAGAATGTAACACACAGCAAGGGAGAGAGAAGACAAAGAAAAGGAAATAAAGAGAATGGTGTCCGGAAAGAGAGAAGGTTTTCCTGGCGAGAGACGCTGAGACAGAGAACAGTGGCGAGCTGGAGAAAGCATGAACCTGCCAGCTGACAGTGTGAAGAATATCCCTACCTTGTGAAATCCCGATAAGGACACGATCTTAAGAATATCAGATAGAAAAGACAAGTATCCTACAAAGGAATGACAAACAACAATAGCAGGTTTCTTTTTAAAA
>NW_022103924.1:1964220-2006331 GCF_000313985.2 Echinops telfairi
GCTGAGTAGAACTGCCCTTTGGGGGTTCCCAGGCTGTAAATCTTTATGGGAGCAGAAAAACTCATCTATCTCCTGAAGAGCATCACCTAGATTCAAACTGCTGACCTTGTGGTTAGCACTCCAATGTGTACCCCACTAGGGTTCCTAGTTAAAGTATACCATGTGAAAGTATTTCCACATGCATGGGGACTATGGCAGTCCCAAACAATGTTATGAAAGAATGCACTTCAGTGAAAAGCAAAGCTAACTCGGAAGAAAATCAAAACAACAGCAAACCTGTAAACAATCCCACTGCCAGCAAGTTGATTCTATCTCACTGCAACTCTACAGGGCAGAGCAGAACTCCTCCTTGGGGTTTCCAAAGCTGAAAATCTTAATCATGACAGCAGCTATATTTTTCTTCTGCTGAGTGGATGGTGGGTTTTGAACAGCCAGCCTTGAAGTGAGCAGGCAGCCAAATGCTTAATCCACTGTGGTACCCGGGTTCCTTTATGTCAGAAATAAGGGGGTGGGGGTGGGGGGCGGTAAGAGGGAGGGGGTAAGAAGACTGGGTGAACAAACAAACTGTGGCTCCAAGTTTTCAGAGGAGTCGAAGTCCGTTGAAAAAAATATTAATTATATGAAAGTTTATTAAGTTTTAAAGCAGGATAGTACATTAAAAGAGACAAAATGAAATTTCCCCTAATTAGGAAGGTCATATATTTTACTTGGGATGATATAACTATTTGTCTTTTAATAAAAATTTAATGCAATTCAAGTGGCACACATCAATAACTGAGCACAAGGAATGGCTTTTCTTTGCACAAATATCTAATAAGTACCTCATATGTTCCTGGCTCCACACAGCACAACTGAGTGCGGTACACAGCTATTTAGATATACAGAGAGGCACCTTAAGTTATTAAAAAAGACAAGCCCAATTTTCTTCTTTCTTTTTTTAATATGGTATATTTGGCTCTTCCTTTTCTTTATTTTTATTATTCTTCTTTGCCCCAAACCATTTCAAGAGGAACTAATCCAGACATCATACCATTCCAAATCAGTTTTAAAACATTTTTTTCCTTCTTGAAGTCTTTAATAACAGGTGTCTCTTGTCCCCCCAACTCCCCTGCCATACCCCCAGGAACCCTGATTCTAGTTGTTGTCTTTCTAGATTCACCTCGCCTGAGTTTCATACACTTATAAACAGAGAAACACACATAACTGAGAGTCAGGAGAGCTACCGACAATGACAAAATACAACAGAGATAAACCCCAAGATGTTAAAAAAACAACACAGAGACAACATAAAAAATCAGAGCAAGCACCAAATGTGTCAGAAGGGAGATCAAGTGGCTAGGTTATCACCATTCAAGTCAGATTTACCATTTTAATCTACTAGAGTTGTCTCTCCATTACTCTCTATCTTAGGGGTGCTCACACTTTTTCAGCATGCGAGCTACTTATAAAATGATCAAGTCAAAATGATCTACCAACTACAAAAATGCAAAACATATATTTAATTAATTAATTCATAAATGCGTTAAGAATTCTTTATATGTACAATGTATGTTTATGTACCTTGCATAACCGCATGAGTCCATATTGCACAACACAACACAGTTAACAGTGTACATTTTTTGTCATTACCTGAGTTTACTCTGATCACTTGCACTGACTGGAATGAGCCAGGGATGCACAGTCCAGACAGTAGCTGCTGACAGCCAGTCTCAAGCACACTTCCAAATGACCATCAGTCATGGTGGAACGGTACTTGGACTTAATGATCTTTGTGTGGGAAAAGGCTGACTCACATAAATAAGTAGAGCCGAAACATACAGTCAAGGAGGTAGCACATTTTCTCATGTTTGGGCACTTTCCATCTGTGAGTAAGTTCCAGAACTGTTCATGCGCTCTGGTCTTTAGCTGAATGTTGGTGTGTAGCGTCAAAATCTCCCATTACGTATGAAAGTGACATGTTTTTGTCTTCTTACTTGGTCCAGCTCCCCCACTAATTTTAATACCCTTTCTTACATTTAAGAGGAAAAAAACAAGGTCTAAAAATTGGCGATAACTTAGCTGGTCAGTTTTGCTGCACTTAGCGCAGTTGTTTGCGCATGCGTTTGACACCTAAGATTACATCTGATTAGCTGCGCTGTAAATCAATTAAGTGATGGAATTGATGATAGGCTTAAGTCTATTTTTTTAATGCCATGCAATCTACCCACACTATATTTTCAATCGACTAGATCACAATCGACGTATTGAGCACCCCCGCTCTATCTGATAACCAGGTTATTCCCATCCGTCAATCCTATGATTTTATAGGGAAATCACTGGAGGACACATATTCCCTGTGTAGAGCCTGCAAATCTTATTAGGCTTCACTGTTATTCACAGGCTCTGCACACCAGAATCTCACAATTTGAGCTCCAATCCTATTCCCTGCTTTGAATTTAGATTATATCATTTACGATCCTTAGATCACAGATGTTGGTATGCTTCTTCCATGTGGGCATAGTTGACATGTCACTTAGATGCTGTTTGTTTGAAAAGAAGCCTTTCAGACTCCAGATGCTACTCTTTCTGATAGCCTGGCACCATCCAATGTCTTCACTACACTTTTCTATAGCACCCACATCAAACAGAAACATGTCCTAAGAACTAATTGTTCTTAGATTGGAGCTGGGATTAAATGTGAGCCCCAAATCACTCCTGAATCTATGTTTTGTTGTTGTTGTTTTAACTGACCCTGGCTCACTTTAGAGACATCCTTGTTGATTTATGGAAGAGAATCTTATTATCTCCCTAGAACACTGGACCTGCTGTTCATAGTGTCATTGATTAGCCCTTGGTACTAATTTTCAAACACAATTGACAGAGCGAGACTGAACAAGTGTAGGGTAACTACCTATCACAATACCTGGATTATTCACTTGAACAGAATAAATCCTTACATGACTGGATGCTAGCTGCAAAAACCATGCGAGTTGGTGGTGAGCCAAAACTTACAATAATATTCACTGACAATGTCAGACACAGGTCTGCCACAATTATACATATCTTAATACAGTAAGTAGGGCACTGAAGTAGTAAGTAAATGTCAGTCCACCTACTGACAGTTCAATATTTTTGGTATAACTGTCTTCTGCTTTGTCACATACCTGTGGTTTTGACCTTAAGTCCTCAGGTTACAGGTGTGTTTGAGGTTTACTTTTCCTTTTCTTACAGTACACTTCACTTTCCCTTTTCTTATGAGACTTATTACTGAAATAGGCAAAAGAAACTCATACTCATATGTTCTTTAGGGGTCAATTCTAATGGATGCGAATTGATTTATTAAAAAGCTTTTTAACCAATGCAATATGTCAAGTGACCCAGTTGAACCAGTCATCAAAGCAATTGTCTTCCTAACCTGTATCTTGTTTCCTAACATGTATCTTAAGAGATTAATAAAGGAAAAGATTTGATTTTAAAGATAAGTTTGAAAATAATTATTTTTCCATCATAAGAAAATGAGATGAGCATTCAACTTTCTAATAAGAACGTTCAAGAGGTTTCATGATTGTAGCTGATCTCCATGAAATAAGCATCCATGTCTGTAAACCAAACCCAATGCCAGCCAGTCAATTCTGGCTCATCATGACTTTACATGACACAGTGGAACTATTCCTTAGGGTTTCTGGGAGGGTGATTCTTTAGTCAGCTTCAGCGTTTATCCTCAGAGTGACTGCTGAGTGTGAACTGCTGACTCTGTGATTGGCAGGTCAACACCTTACCTACCCAGAGAGACACCAGGCTTCTTTCCTTACTTTAAGGAGATGCAGTATTTACATGGGGTAAGGGGAGTAAGCAGAAACAGAAGGAATCTGGCCAACCAAAAACTCCCTTCTTACAACACCATAACTTCTGAAGCCCATTATGGAGAAATACTCAGGCCAGGCAGTGGCAATTTTCAGCTATTGACCTACTTGCTCTGGGTTTTCTGACCCTGACAATATCCCAAAACTCATGTTTTGTTCAGCTACATTTTAAAAATCATTTTTATAAAGAATCCAAATATTTTCAGCTTTTCCAATTAGCTAGCAGACATGTGGATTTTCAATTAAAAAAAAAAACAGTTCAAATTTTAAACCCTGATTATCTTAGGTAGTAATAAAAGGAAGAAATCATATCCTTCTCTCACAGGGCTTAATAATGTATCTTTTATTTAAAGAACCTACTGAGTTTCCAATTTCCATTTTCATAGGGGATTTAATAACCTAAGGAGCCCTGGTGGGCAGGGGCCTAGGCTTTAGGCTGCTAAGCACAAGGTCAGTTGGCATCTCAAACCCACCAACCACTGAGGAAGAGAAATGAGGCTGTTTGCTCTTGTCAAGATTTACAATCCTGGAATCGCTAGGGAGCCATGCTACTCTTTCATATAAGGTCCTTAGGAGTTAAAAGGGCAACGAGTTTGATTTTTGGCTTTAATACCTTACTGAGACAAAGCTATAAAGCAAAAATGTGGACTTAGCCTGGCTGTAATTAACCTGATTGACTTAGCCCAATCAACTCTGCATAATTCTCAAAATTACTATGAAACATTTTTAGATTTATATTGGTTCTACTAGGAACATTCCTTAACTTCACACAGATAAAAAGTTCATGAATCATTCAAATATTACTGCTAAGTTCCTTTATCATTTGAAACAAAAACAGAACACACATTATTTCAAGGTATTAGAGCTAAGTCAAGTTGAATTATTTTCATATTTTAAAAAAATCTATTTAAAGTGTTGATTGAGGGAAAATATTTCCAATCCAGAATACAAACAAACAATAAAACTCAAGATTCTTAAAAATTTTTCATTTTTTTTAAAAAAAGACATGTCTTCCTATTTCACAACTATATAATTGCATTAGTATTTTTCTATTTACTTTAACCTCAAAACAAACCCACTGCCTTCTGGTCGGTTCTGACGCGCAGTGGCCTGATAGGGCAGAGCAGAACTGCCCCTTAGGGTGTCGATGGCTGCAATCTTTGTGGACGCTGACGGACACATTTTTTTCCCACAAGCGGCTGGTGTGCTCAAACCTCTTTTAGCAGCTGAACTAAGCTCCAACTGCTGTGCCACCGGGTGCTTTTATTTATTGTGCACATATAACTCTATCTTTACATAGTAGGAAAGCACACTTCAACAGTGTAGAGAATATTTAAGGGAAACAACATGGTTTCTATTTCTATTCTTTTAAGTTAAATTAGACACAAATTAACATAGGAATGGGAAGGCCAGCTGGGCAGAAATTGGAGGGTGACGATAGGTGAACTCTTTCCCTTCTCATACCTGCCCACCTACAACAAGAAACATCACAGGCTGGGAACACGTGTTTGAGAATACCTGCTAGTGCAAGCTTTGGCAGAAGAAATATAGCTGTAACCACTGCCAGCTTCTCCGTAGTCTCTGTCAGCAAACTGCTGGAGGCATGGTGACACTGCACAGCTCCTGCAGGTCCCTCTCTTCCTCCCACAAAGCTTCCGAGTCTTAACAGGTAGTCCAGCCCCACGGGATGGGGAGCTGTCCACTGAGGGCTATGGGGAATTTGTGGATTCCTTTATGGAGGTAACCAGCTCCAAACAAAGCAGACCCCCCTGACAACACAGTAGCAAAGGGCAATGAGTACTAACAGTCATATGAACTGCTCTTTCCTCACCCAGATGAGGAGGCTGGGCTAGTCAGCGAGAAAACTGGAAACAAGAAGGAACCCGATGGCTGGCATACACTGAGTAGCATAAACAAGTGCGCGGAAGGCTGAGAAGCTGACTGGAGAATCTCCCCTTCCAGGTGAGTTCTGTAGTCTACACTTGGGTCCTGAGAACAGGTCTCGCAAGCCTCTCCAAGGTCACTGCCACATGTGGGCACACTGTGTGGCCACCAGTCCTCAGTGGCCTGGTTGTGGCAACTTTGCCATCAGGCCTTTCAAAACTTTTTGGTTTTCTTCCCTCATTAAACATTAAATGGTGAAGTGTGAGGGGCTGCAATGCTTCTGTTTATACATCTGTTTAAACAAAAAATTAAAAAATAAACATCCCTTTGGGAATAGGCCAAACCCTGTAAGCACATAAAAAGTCAAAAAATTGCCTTTCTTTGTAAAACAGCGAATCAGAAGTACTATGAAAACACAACACAATGTAAAGAAATTCACCCAGATTGCATCCAAGGGTCCAAGATGACAAAGCCTTTTCAGGATCTTTGGACATGGCTATAAACAAAATGTTACTATAAAGCCAATTTCCCCAAACTCAACAAAAACCTACGGCATCATGATCTACTCCCAGAATTGTCTTAACTTACCCTCTAGAGAAAACCCAGTTGGTAAGAAGATTCTCCACTACACACTAAAAGTTTTGTGCGTTTTGTGTGCATGCACATATGTTTACGCATGACATATAAATATGAGGAAAGCCTAGGGATATTTAAATCTAAAACTCTTTTGGAGAGGAAAGCGAGATGAAAAAATGTGTGACTATGGCTCTATTTTCCTTCTGGAGGAAGTAACAGTTACAGCCCAGCTATGTCCACTTTACACAGTACTTTCCTTTCTGAATGAGCCCCGAAGGACCACCGCATACTGGTTGTCCAGAGCCTAGGTTCCTTTTTTATTCACAGTGGAAATTGCTTTTCCAAAAATTACATGGCAAATTAAATTTGAGGGACACGTGTGGAAACTTAGAATCATTTAAACGGGTGACTCATTTAACTAGAAGATAAAGCAAAATGACTGCTCTGGAAGAGCAAGTGGACACTGAGTCTATATACTGCAAATCACAACTTACCAACCCCATCGCCTTGGGACCTGCTAACATGAAGGCACTGCCAGTCATGGCCCGGGAGCAAGGCTGGTTAAGGCAGAAGCACCCCAACTACGGATGACCTGTGGTGCCCTTTCCTGTTTACTCACGTGTTTGAGTGGGATGTGCGCTAGATGTACATGTATGTGTATATGCATGTATCTTAGCTACCTGTAATGCAGCTATTTTTAAAATTCAAATATAATTTGCCATTTTAGTAGTCAGGATGAACTGAACTATAAAATTTTTAATGGCTGGAGGGTGTGGGGGGTAGACTCATTAAGTCTTTGACTATTGACTACATTTTTCTACACAAAGAAAAATATTCCACAAATTTTACAACAAAGAACGAGTCAGTGAACTTAGTTGTTTTAACAATTAATGCAAAATGTTGTCAAGCTATACTGAAAATTTGGCCTTCATGAATTTTGCTTTAAATGACTCATAATTCAATTTCAATGCTTGTTTTAAAATAAATGTCATAATTATACATGAACAGATGAGTATATGGAGCCCTGTGTCCTGCTTAACAGACAAGAAACAAAACTCATTTGATACATAAGTTTCCATGCTAGATAAATATTAGTATTTCCAGTATAAAACATTTGCTATGTTAGCACTATATTATTATCTATCATATTAAATGTATGCCAGATTACATCCATGTATGCCATTTAGAAGCTACTATATTATATAATTATATAATTAAGTAATAGTTATATAAAACAGGGGATAACTAAATAAATGCTACATAAGAATAGGTAAAAAAGTATTGCTACTTGGGTTTCAGGTGTTATATGCAGGTTTATTCTACATAAAATGTTTAACTATATCTTTGTGAATACACTTGGCTGCAAATAAGTTCTCTGAGTATTACACTTGTCTTAGTCTTATTAGAATACCTTCAAAAAAGAGATCCTATCAAAACAGTGGCTTCTGAGCAAATCTGCTGGACCAGTTAAAGTCACGGCAAGGAGATCCAATCAAAAGATGATGGTGTCTATTTTTTTAGGAAATCCAAAGGGGTACTCCTTGAAGGGCTCAGCATCATCGCTGGGGTTTCTGATGACACATGTTTAAGAAAAACCACATTGGGAGAAAAAGGTCAGGAAAGTGGAACCAAGGAGTTTTTTTCCATCATAAGAATGCACCTGCTCTTTCTTTGAGGGCAGGAAGAGCTAGGACAGATTGGGCCCCTTAGGACTTCTGTTTGTTTGCCAAACAACATTTAAAAAAGAACATTTAGAAGGAACATAATTGGAAGTTCCTCAAAGATGTCAAACTGCTGTTTTTATGTGGTGTAAATGAAAGAATATGTGTGGAATTCCAAATGGGTAGACAGATGGAAACACCACTTTCAGGAATATATAGACCTAGATGGAGGATATATTGAGGAACAATAGCTTCACATTTTGATACTTTTGTTTAATACAGGTTTTGAGAAACAATAGCTTCACATTTCGATACTTTTGTTTAATACAGGTTTCCATGATCTCGTTGCAATATTTTTTACTTACCCTCATATGTTAAAGGAGTAATGGTTGACTTATTTTGATTGAATTAATTGTAATGATAGATTTTAGTTTCCTTCACTTTTGCATGTCATCTGGAGCTAGAGTTGCCCTTGTTTACTCAGCCAGATGTGTACAAGAGCATACCTTTAAGTTTTTATCATGGCAGAAAGTACTGGGGTTCCCCATGGCTGGAGGTGCTGGGTCAGATGTGGATGTTTAAGACTGTGCCCTCAAACTGGATCAGAGATCTGCTTCCATTAATACAATCTAACTTTGTCCTGTCCACCATTCACGAAGAATCCAGTTGCATACTGGGTGAATTAGCAAGAGATGATCTATAGCCCACCCCTAACTCTTGTTTAATAGCAAGAAACAGCATATTCCCAAGAGACCTGCCAAGATTAGGAATGTCAATTATACAGAAGGGGACTGCTGGAGACAGATGTCACCGAAGGTGTTGAAGCGATAGGAGCCTCATAACTTAAACACCCTGCTACTTGGACATCCTCATGCCCCAGCATGATCTTTATCTCCATCTGCACATTTTCACGCACTGGAGCTAGTGTCAATTTCATTCAGTGTCTGGTCTGGCCAGTTTTCTTCCACAGCAGTCACTTCTCCTTGTGTCCCATCTGCTTGGCATCTGTGGTCTTTGCTTGGGACAACTGGTCCTCTTGTTTTGGTGATGTCCTTTACATGTGCTTACCTTGCTTACCAGGTAATTCATCTCTGCCCAGGTGGAAGGTGCCAGGTCAGGTTGAGGCAATTATCCTCATAGAAGCTTTCAGATATAATCCAGCAAGTTGTGACTAACACCTCAGCAGTCCATGGGACGTCAGTCAAGGTTTAACTTTCCTTTAATACCTCTCATGCTTTTCTGCAGACAAACGCTAGAGCAGGATAGAGGGCCTTCTCGGTAGTGGGCTGAGTGCGAATATGCACCCTAGGGCCTGGGGTCCAGACCATTCTTGGCACTTACTGTGTACATTTGGGAAGGTTTTGCATCTTTTGAGCCTCATTATCCTGAAAGACAATGAAGGATTTTAGGAATTTGGGCGTGGGGGATTTGAGTCTGAGGTTCCCACCATGATTTTTAAATTGAAACTCCATAATTCAACCAATTTTTATAGAATCTCCAGTAATGAATAGGTTCACAGCACACTGGGGCCCTGATCTGAATTTACAAATATTCATATGTATTGTTAGTTATATTACTGTGAAATTAACTCTCAAGAGTGCTGAAGTACCTTTAAGTTTTTTGAAGTACCTATAATGAATAATTTCTGTTATATTAAAAACTCGTAAGATGGTGATGAATGATAAATAAAGGAAGGAAACCTTTCATAGAAGACCCCACTCCTACCTAGCACTTGATGTCAGGCTTCTCTTTCTGCTCCTCTAAGGCCTCCACGTATTTCACTAACCAACTCTCTCCTAGGCTGATTCCATCACAGGACTACCAATGGTTCTCTAGAGTCTATAAAGAACATCTCAGCACCATGTCACAAATGACCGGTACACTGCAGCTAATTGGGGGTTTGATGCAGATTATTTATTAATAGCAAAGCAAAAGTCTGAATGACTCACCTTTATAATAAATTAGTGTGTACTTCCTATAAATGTAAATTTTTCACTTGGCTATTTTGAAATGCTTCCTTGAGTTTTGCAGACAGAAGTAGAAGTAAAGGCCACTTACGCTGAATCCAATGGATAAGTGACTCTCTACATTCCATGAAGCTTTTTCTTCTTAGGATCCTTTTATCCTTTAAAAATTATTAAGACCCAATGGCTTTGGCTTATGTGGGTTTTATATACTGGAAATTAAAAATATATTTTACAACATTAAAAATGATAGTAAGTACATATGTTAATATAACCTTTAAAAATAAAAATTATGTACTTTAAAATCTATACTAAGAAGAGTGGCTATGTTTTACATTTTTGCAAATATCCTTAATGTCTGGGTTAATAAAAGACAGTTGTTAAGAATCAGCACTGACTCGATGTGACTGTTTTTTGTTTTAATTTTTCATTTTTGGATTTGAATTCTCATATCTGCTCCTACATTGGGTCTGGTGTGATATGCTTTTGAGGCTAAGGTATATGCAGAAAAGTGGCCTCATTCAGATACATTGTTAGGAAAGGGAGGGATGCTTTAAGACTTTTCAGAAAACTGGAGATACTCTTATTTGACCCTCTTCCAAAACTTAGCAAGTGATATCATTGTCTTTTCAGGTTATTGTTGGGTGTTGTCAAGTCAGTTCCAATCTATAGTGGCTCTATCTACAACAGAAGGACACACTGACAATTCCGGCACCACCATCCCAATTGTTGCCAAGTTTGAGGCTACTCTTGCAGGCACAGTGTCATCTCCTTGAAAGTTTCTCTTTTTCACTAAATGCTATCTTAACAAGCACGATGTCATTCTCCAGAGGTTGGTCCCTCGCTGTAGCATATCTAAAGTACATGAGATTTTGAAGTCTTCAGTTTCTGCATCCTTGGCAGTAGTGGCTGCTATATAAATTTGAATAATAATGGTGGTGTTCGCTGGGCTCCCTTCTAGGCACATGGTATTATTCTATCACTGACAGCAAAGTCCTTCAGGGGAGACTTTGAAATGTTCTTTTTGATGATGCAGCAATGTTGTTTCTCTTTGATGTGTCATTCCTGGGAGAGCAGACCATGATCACGTGATTCAAAATGGCCACTGAGCAGTCCATTTCAGCTCATTAACACTCCGGATACTGTTTTTAACGTGTTTTATTTCATTTTTTTACAACTTCCAATTTTCTTAGATTCATAGTCCATACACACTACATTCCAATTATTAATAGATGTGTACAGTTGTTTCTTCTCATTTTGTGTTGAACTACATTTGTAAATGAAGGTCTCACGTTTTTTACTCCATCCACACCATTACGGTAAACTCATAATTATGAGTGCCTTCTAATGTCAGGGGCTCATCTTCCATCACTATATCAGACTATTGTCTACCGTTATTCCGAAGGTTTTCACTGGCCAATCTTTCTAGAAGTAGACTGTTGGGTCATTCTTCCTACTTTATCTTAGTATGGAAATATAAGGTTAAGGAAAAAATTGTAATTCTTAGCAAACAAATATATGAAAATGTGAAGCTATTGCTTCTTGACATATCCTTTGTATCTACACATTTCTGAAGGACCCCCCCACCCCCCGCCATTTCTTTAACCCTTCCATGAAATGCTGCAATCTTTAGTTTATACTACATCAAAATGGCAGTTTGGGTTTTCTTGTTGGTGTTAGGTGGAACTAGGTTGGTTCCAACTGATAGGGACTCGATGCACAACAGAACAAAACATTGCACGGTCCTGTGCCATCCTCGCAGTTGTTCCTATACTTGAGCCCACTGATGCAGCCACAGTGTCAACCCATATATTTCAGGGCTTTCCTCTGTTCGCCACCCTTCCACTTTACCAAAAACTGTCCTTTTCCAGGGACTGGTCTCACCAGACAAGGTGTCCAAAGTATGTAAGACCAAATCTTACCATTCTTGCCTCTAAAGAGCACTCTAGCTGCACTCCTTCCAACAGATTGGTTCATTCTTTTAGTAGTAGTTCATGGTGCTTTCAATATTCTTCTGCAACAATACGATTCAAATGCATCACTTCTCCTTCAGTCTTCCTTATTCAATGTCCAACTTTCACATGCATATATGCAATGGAGAATGCCATGGCTTGGGTCAAATGCACCTTAATCCTCAAAATAACATCCTTGCTCTTTAATATTCTAAAAAAAGATCTTGTGCAGCAGATTTACCCAATGCAACTCAACTTTTTATCTTTTGACTGTTGCTTCCATGAGCATTGATTGTGGAACCAAGCAAGATGAAATACTTGTCAAATTCAATCTTTCCTCCATTTATCATGATGTTACCTATTGGTCCAATTGTGATGATTTTGGTCTTCTTACATTGAGTTCAATCCTTAATGAAGGCTACTGTTCTTGATCGTCATCAGCAAGTGTTGCAAGTCCTCACTTTCAGCAAACATATTGCAAGTGGTTAATAAACCTTTCTCCAATCCTAATGACACATTCTTCTTCATATAAGCCTACATTCTCTGATCATTTGCCCAGCATACAGATTGAACAAGTATGGTGAGTGGATAGAACCCTGATGCAAACTTTTCCTGATTTTAGTCCATGCAGTATTCCCTTGTTTTGTTCACACAACTGCCTCTTGGTCCCATCTTCAAGTTCTGTATGAACACAATGAAGTGTGATGGAATTTCCATTCTTCTCAAGGTTATCCATAGTTGTTATGGTCCACAAAATCAAGTGCTTTTGCACAGTCAATAAAACACAAGCAAGCATCTTTTTGGTATTCTCTGCTTTCAGCCAAGATCCATTTGACATCAGCAATGATATCCATGTCCTCTTCTGAAGCTGGCCTTCACTTATAGCAGATCCCTGTCAATGTACTGCTGTAACCACTGTTGGATGATCTTCAGTCAAATCTTACTTGCCTGTGATATCAATGCTATTGCTCTTTTAAGTTGCACATTCTGTTGGGTTATCTTTATTTGGAATGGACAGAAATAGGGATCTCTCTTCCAACAGTTGGCCAAATAGCTGTCTTCCAAATTTCCTGGCATAGACAAGCTTCCAGTGTTTCATCAGCTTGTTGAAACATTTCAATGGGTACGCCATTAATTCCTGTTTAGCCTTGTTTTGGGCTAATATTTTCAGTGAAGCTTGAACTTCTTCCCTCAGCACCATTGGTTCTTATTCATATGCTACCTCCTGAAATGATGGAATATTGAGTAGTTCTTTTCAGTACAGTGACTCTGTATTCTTTCCATCTTCTTTGGAAGTTTCCTGTAACACTCAATATTTTGCCCACAGAATCTTTCAATGTTGCAACTCCAGGTTTGAATTTCTTTTCTTGAATTCCTTCAATTTAAGATATGCTGAACATGTTCTTCCTTTTTGGTTTTCTAGCTCTAGGTCTTTGCACATTTCATTATAATATTTTACTTTGTCTTCTCGAGCAGTCCTTTAAATTTTTCTATTCTGCTTTTTGACTTCATCATTTCTTGCATTTACTTTAGCTACTCTATGATTAAGAGCAAGTTCCAGGGTCTCTTCCGACATCCTCTTTGAACTTTCCTTTTTGTCTTTTTAATGACTTTTTGGCTTGATTTATTATTGATGTTCATCAGGTCTTCTGTCATTAGTGTTTAATGCATTAAATTTGTTTTTAAGATGTTCTGAAAATTCAGGTGGGATAGATTGAAGATTGTATTTTGGCTCTTGTGGATTTGTTTTAATTTTCATCAGCTTTACCCTGAATTTACATATGAGCAATTGATAGTCTGTTCCACAATCAGCACCTGGTTTGGTTTTAGCTGCTGATATGGAGCTTTTCCAGGGTCTCTTACCACAGATGTTGTCAATTTGATTTCCCTGTATTCCATCTGTAGAAGTAAATGTGTATAGTTGCCTTTTGTGTTGTCGAAAAAAGGTATTTGCTATCAATAAGTCATTGGTCTTTTCTTCTATCATGGGAGCTCCAGTTTCATTTCTAACACAAAGTCCATATTTTCTGATTACTGTTCCTTCCCCCTTGTTCTCAGTGTTTGCATTACAAATTCTCATAATTACCAATGCACATGATTGCATGTTTGATCAATTTCCAACTGAAGTTGTTGTTTGGTGCATAAATTTGAATAACAGTTGTACTGATTGGATTTCCTTGAAGGTGGGTAGATATTATCCTATCACAGACAGCACTGTATTACAAGACTGAACTTGCAAGTCCTTTTTGGTGATGAATATAACACCATTCCTTTTGATTGTTATCCCCAGCATAGTTTTAAAATGGCTAACACTAGTCCATTTCAGTTCACTCATGCCTAGGATATCGATCGTTATGTGTTCTATTTCATTTTAGATAACTTATACTTTTCTTAGGTTCATACTTTGCACATTCCAAGTTCATTAGCAGATTTTTGCAACTGTTTCTTTTTACCTTCAATCAAAGCCCATCAGCGAATGAAGATCTTTGAAGTTCCCAATTCCACAGGCTTTATTCCATTCATCTCACCATGGTTGACTCCACTCTGAGAAAACAGATCCTCCTTAATCACATTTCTAGTGCCTCCAACCGGAAGGGCCCATCTTCTGGCACTATCTCAGACAATGTTCTGCTTCTATTCACTAAGGGTTAGTAACTGAAAATGTTTCCATGCATAAGGTTCTCAGTGGCTACTTCCTCCTAAGTGGGCAACTGATTCCTTCTTCATTGTCTGTTCTTAGTCTAGAGCAGTGGTTCTCAACCTTCCTAATGCCATGACCCTTTAATACAGTTTGTCATGTTGTGGTGACCCCCCCTAACCATAAAATTATTTTAGTTGTTACTTCATAACTGTGATTTTGCTACTGTTATGAATCGGGCAACCCCTGTGAAAGGGTCATTCGACCCCCAAAGGGGTCACGACCCACAGGTTGAGAACTGCTGGTCTAGAGGCTCCACTGAAACGTGTTCACTTTGGGTGATGCTGCTGGCATTTGAAATACCAGTGACATAACTTCCAGAAACACAGTAAACACAAGCCAGCAGTAACCACAAAAAATCAAGATAAACAAAAGTCAACAACTGCAGATTACCCAAACCCAATGTGATACACAGAAAAAGAAGCCTTGGAACTATCAGGAAGAGAATACAAGGAATGAAGTCAGGACCATACAAGAGATCTGGGGATCGATCCTGAGAACAAAGGAAGAAACTGAGATACTAAAAACCTTACACCCAAAAGAAACCCAGAAGGTAAACAATGAGATAATAGAAATAAAAAACACAGTACAAGAACTGAGCAATAGAATAGAAGAAAAGGAAAATCAAATCAGTGAATTAAAAAACCACCATGCAGACATCAGAAAAAGAGAGAAACAATCTAAAAAGAGAGAAAAAGAATCTGATGGTGTTGGACACCATTAACAGAAATAATATAGGTCTCATGGGGATAGAGGAACAATACCAGTCAATTTCAGGAAGAAACAACTAAAGATAATAAAATAATTCATGGAAGAAAATTTCTCCAATATCAAAAAGGAGGAGAAGATAACTATTTATGAAGCAGAGAACATAAAATAGGTAAGACCACAGGAAAAAAACCCATCAAGACATATAGCAGTCAACTTCAAGGGGAAAAAAGAAAATCTTGAGAGCTGAGAGATAAAAACCAGTCACTTACAAAGGTAAAGAGATAAGAATAAACTCAGACCTATCCACAGAATTCATACAGGAAAAAAGAAACGGAGCCACTTATACCAAACATTGAAAGACCAAAAAATGTCAACCAAGAATCCTATATCCAGCAACTACCCACCAAATATAATGGAGAAATAAAATTATTCTCAAACCAGAAACTATAGAATTTGTAAAAACAAAACCAGCATTACAAAAAATACTAACCAGATCACTATAGTCAGAAATTCAACAGCTGAAGCAGACAAACATGAGACCACCACAGCCACCCAGCCACCCAGAAATCAACACACTGAAAAGAGCATCCAAAGCAATAAACATCTACAGGGGAAATGAAGAAAAGAATAAACTCCCCCACCTGAAAAAAGATGAAAAATACCAAACACAAATAATATTATATGACAGCAACTAACCTATATTTAGAATTAATCACACTGAACGTCAATGGACTAAATGAACAATCAAAAGACAAACAGAAGCAGACTGGATTAGAAAATAGACCCATCAATCTGCTGCCTTTAAGAGACACATCTCAAACTCATAGTCAAAGGTTGGTGAAAAATCTACCAAGCCAATGGCAACCAAAAAAAAGCGGCAAAATTACTATCTGACAAAATAGATTTCAAAGTAAGCAACATAATGAGAGATGAGAATGGACACTACATAATGATCAAAGGTGCAACAGACCAAGAACACATAGCCATAGTAAACATATATGCACCCCATGAAAGACCCTGAAAATACACCAACTGAATCCTCAAAGAGATTAAAAGAGAAATCACCTGATTAACAATAACAGTAGGAAGCTTCAATACACAACTCTCAAAGAAAGACAGATCAACATAAAAGACACTCAATAAAGACAATGAAGAGCTTAACAACACAATCAAAGAGCTTGACCTCCTAGATATTTACAGAGTTCTCCAACCAAGAGCAAAAGAAAAAATACATGTTCTTCTCTAATGCACATGGCACATATCCTAAAATAAACCACATGCTAGGTCATAAAGTAAGCCTTAACAAATTCAAACACATAGAGATCATGCAAATCATCTACTCAATCCACAGTGCCACCAATGATAGAAATAATAAAAACATTAAACAAACACACGGAAGCTCACCAATACACTTAAAAAAGACGGGGTATTAGGCCAAAAAAAGATGAAATCAGGAGGTTCGTAGAAACAAACAAGAATGATAACACAAGATACCAAAACCGAAGGGACACAGCAAAAGCAATTGTCAGAGGTCATGTTATAGCAAGTAATGGAATATGAAAAAAGAGAAAATCATATTCAACACTTTAACCCAAAACCTCCAACAATTAGAACAGAGTCAATAGCATAAACTCTCCAACAGCAGAAGAAATCATAAAAATTAGAGTAAAAATAAATGAGCTTGAAAACAGAAAAACAGTGGGAAAAAATCAACAAAGCAAGAAATTGCTTTGTACACAAAGATCTATACAAAGAAAACTACAGAACCTTAATATAAGAAACCAAAGGAGACCTATACAAATTGAAGAATATCCTGTGTTCATAGATAAGAAGATGCAATACTGTGGCATTTTATCAACACCACCAATAGCAATCTACAAATTCAATGCGATCCGGATCCAAATCCCAACATCATTCTTTAAAGAAATGGAAAAAGTAATTATCCACTTCATATGGAGAGGTAAGAAGCCAAGGCTAAGAAAAGAACTCAAGAAGTCTAATGGAGTAGGTGGTCTTACTGCCTGACCTCAAAACCTACTACTACACAAACACAGTTGTCAAAACAGCCTGGTACTGGTACTATGATAGATACAAAGACCAGAGGAATAGGACAGAGCACTCAGAAATAAAAGTATCCACCTATAGACAACTGATCTTCAACAAAGGTCTAATAAACATTAAACGGGAAGGGGGAGCGCTCTTCAACAAATGGTGCTGGACAAATCGGATATCCATCCGAAGAGTGAAACAGGACCCATAACTCACCCACATACAAAAATGAAAGCCAGGTGGATCAGAGACCTAAGTGAGAGCACAGCACGTAAGGGCTACCAGCTATAACAAGGAGGCATGCACAGTAGAAGACAAAATGGGCGCTGGGGAGCTACTAAAAATCAAGCATTGTATACCTCAAACATTTCATCAAGAGTAAAATGAGAGCCCACAGATTGGGGAAAGGTATTTAGCATTGACATAATGGACAAAGGTCTAATTACTAAAAATCTACAGAATACAGCAAGTCCCAAACAAGAAAAAATCAAAACAAATAACCCTCTTAAAAAGTGGGGAAAGAACCTGAATAGACAATTCACAAAGGATGACACCTGAATGGCTAACAAGCACATGAGGGAATGCTCTACTTCACTAGTCATGCAGAAAATGCAAGTTTAAAACAATGAAATACCATCTAGCACCCACACCCCTAGCCCAATTTCAAAAACAGAGAACAACAAATCCTGTAGAGAGTGGGGACATCTGAACCCTTATATACTGGTTTGTTTTTGTTTTGTGGGGGGGTTGTATGTATGTACAACCAATGTGGGAAAGTAATATGGCAATTCTTTTTTTTTGGCAATTCTTTTAAAACAGCTGACAATAGAAATATCATATGACCCAGCAATACCAATGCTGGGTATAAACCCCAAAGAAGTAAGAGGCAGATCACTAACAGATATGTTCTCCCATGTTGATTGCAGCACAGTTCACAATAGCTAGATGTTGGAAAGAGCTCAAATGTCCATCTGTAGAAAAATGGATAAAAACTTTAGTGTATACATACAAAGGGGTACCCCACGAAACCGGAAAAAAGCTCCGCTAGGCGAAGTTTTTGTAGTACACATTGCCCTGCTTCCTGAGCATCAAGCAGCTAGCTCTGAGTCAACGTCTCCAGTGACATCGCTGGGGAAGGTTCTCTCTGGTCACAGTGAAGTTTTTGGTAAAAGCAGTTTCACTGAAACCTCAGTTTTTGTGATGGCCAATTTAAGAGAACAATATGCGGCTGTGAAATGTTGTTTTCTGCTTGGGAAAAAATGGCGCAAAAACTGTTGTGATGTTGAACACAGCTTACAAGGACCTCACTATGGGAAAAACAAGTGTATGAGTGGTTTTCTAGTTTCACAAAAGGTGAAACATTGATGAATGACAAACCTCATTCTGGACATCCATCAACTTCCCAAACATGAAAATGTCAACAAAATTCATGCACTTGTGCTTAAAGACCGATGAGGGACCATTGAAGAGATGGGGAAGTTATCTGGACTGTCTTGGAGCTCATTTCAATGAATTTTAATGGATGATTTGGGAATGAGAAGGGTAGCTGCAAAATTTAGGCCTTGGGTTCTGACTGACCTGGAAAAAGCATTGGGTAGAAATATGCCATGCTTTGAAAGAACAGCTTTGAAGAGACCCAGACTTTTTTCCAAGATAAATTGCTGGTGACGAGACATGGTGCTATTTTACAACCCAGAAACCAAACATCAGTGAAGCCAGTGGAAGATGCCCCCAAAAGCTTGTCAAGTGAAATCAACAATCAAGACAATGCTCATTCATTTTTTTGATGTGAGGGAATAGTGCATTTGGAGTTCATTCTACCAGCTCAGACTATTTACCAAGCTTTCTATTTAGAGGTTCTGAAAAAATTGCATAACAGTGTGCAACAAAGAAGCCCTGATTTTTGGCACCCTGGGGACTGGTTTTGCCACCATGACAATGCACCTGCTCATGCAGCCATCTCGGTGTACCAGTTTTTGGCAAAACCAGAATGTCTCTCTTCCCCCACACACCTTACTCACCTGACCTCGCTCCTCATGACTTCCTTTTATTTCCACAAATGAAGAAGGGCATGAAAGGACAGTGATTTGACCATGTAAAAGAGGTAAAGAAAAAAACAAGGAAGGTGCTGTCAGCCATCCAAACAGATGAGTGCTTCCAAAAATGCAATTGCAAATTTGATAAATGTATTAGGTGTACTGGAGAGTACTTAAAAGTTATAAGGTTGCTCCTTTAAAAAAAATTAAATACATAGCTAGGCAAAAGAATTCTGGTTTTGAGGGGTCCTCCTTCATAAAATGGAACATTACCCATCCCTAAAAACAGTGATGAAATAATGAAGCACCTCATGACTTGGAGGGATCTGGCAACCATTATGCTGAGTGAAGTTAGTCGATCTCAAAAGGACAAACATGGCGTGAGTCTATTGCTATAGGGAGGGGCACCAGGATGGGAGTAGGCTCAGTCTTTCAGGTCATCTAGTCTGCTGGCCAGGGGGGTGAGGCAGCTCGGTAGAGAGCCTGACTGGTGCCCATGAACTATACGCCATCCTCTCTATGTGTGCATTTTGAAGGCCACTTTGGTGGAGGCCCCTCAAAGTCAGCTGCGACCAGATTTTTGAGAAAGGGGAGGATGACCAACTCTCGTTGTTTGTGTAAACAGTGTCCAGTCACATAAGGATTGATTCTGTACAAGCAAATAATCCATGTACTGTGATTTTTAGTTAGCTTACAGTTGTTTAAGTGCCTTTTTCAACAGTTTTAAAATTATTACCTTGAACTAATCAATGACACTATAAACAGAAGGTCTTTATGCTCCAGGGAGATGATCGATAAGATTCTCTGCCATAAAATAACAAGTATGTCTCTAAGGTGAACCAGAGGCAGATAGAAAACATATATTCAGGAATAGATTTGGGGCTCACACTTAATCCCAGCTCTCTCCAGTCTAAGAATAATAGTCCTTACGACACGTTCCTGCTCAATATTCACCCTCCTGAGGGAAAAACAGAAGATACAGGTGATATAGTAAAGTTCCTGCTCGATATTCGCCCTCCTAAAGAAAAAACAAAAGATACAAATGATATAAAAAAGCATAGTGAAGACATTGGATGGTGCTCAGCTATCAGAAAGAATAACATCTGGAGTCTTAAAGGCTTGTTTTCAAACAAACAGCATCTAAGTGACACATCATCTAAGCCCAAATGGAAGAAGCACATCAACATCTGTGATCTAAGGATCATAAATGATATAATCCAAATCCAAAGGAGGGAATAGTATCAGAGTTCAAACTGTGAGATTCTTTTGTGCGCAAGGCTGTGGATGACAGTGGAAGCCCCAAAAGATCCGCAGGCTCTACACAGGGAATATGTGCCCTCCAGTGATTTCCCTCTAACCATGATCGAGGGATGGCAATAACCTGGTTAGTAGACTGAGAGTATTGGAGAGACAACTTAAAGCAGATTAAAATGGTAAATCTGACTTGAATGGTTAAAACTTTGTCATTTGATCTCCCCTTTGATACACTTAGTGCTTCATCCGGTTTTATACATATATTTTTTTCATGTTGGAGTTTATCTCTGCTGTATTTTGTCATTGTTGGTAGCCTTCTTGATTCTGTTACGTATTTTTCTACATTTTTCAGTATATGAAACCCAGGCTAGGTGAATCTACAAAGACAGTAAGTAGAATAAAGGTTCCTGGCGGTACGGCAGTGGAGGTGGTGGTCGTGGGGTGGGGGTGGAGGGACGGTTAAGGAGGAGCTGATATCAAGGAGTACAAGTAGGAAGACAATGTTTTGAAACTGATTGTGGCAGAAATTGTACAATACTGATTGATATACTTAAACTATGGAATGGTGTGATGTGTAGATTACACCCCAATAAAGTGGTTTGAACAAAAAAATAAATAAAATCAATAAGTTTCAATTGAATATATACATGCCAGATACTCTATTATGTCCCAGGAATAAAATGAAAAACCAAGATTCAAATTCTAACACAAAAGAGATTCACAGTTGTCTGCATGATCCAGTACTGCTGTAACAGAAATAGCACAAGTGGATGGCTTTAGGCAGCACTGACTCTATTTAAGTGGGTAGAAGTCACATTTAGAGCACTGGCTCCAGAAGAAGGCTTTCTATCTCTGGTGGCTCCTTTCAGCATCTTTAGGCCTAACATTCCTTGGAGATATCCAAGTATCTTGGCAAAAATCTTCTTTAGGTTCTAAGTTTTCTAGTACAAGGACTACCTTCCATGCCATGTTCTTTCTTGGCAATTCTGAAGCCCAAAATTGATTCCATGGCAGTGAGTTTAGTTTGAATATATCTCTCTGCTCAATTCTCTCTCCTTTTATCTCTTGTAGGATAAAAGGGGGTGCAGACCCCAGGGAGGCTCTGCTTTCATCCAATTAAGGCTGTGCCCTGAGTAAAGGTGTTGCATTCCACTTCAATTAGATCAGAGCTAAGCAAATCAGATTGCATCACGGGGGATGATTATGTCTTTACATAACTGTACCATTATATCATTACAAAACTGACCATGAGAATCACAGCCCAACCAAGTTGACACATACTTCTGGGGGACACACTTCTATCCATGACAACAGTCTAACCAGGGAAACAGTGGTGGGCATTATTGGTGGCCTACTGACAGCTACCGCTTTGTTGCCTGAACAAAATTAGGGTTCTTTTAGAAATGCACTAGGGAAGATGGATTGCTCTCTCAATTCTAAGGCAATAAACTTGGGTGAGGCAAGCCAATCATGTTGTACCAGAAAGATTTCCCTCCACACTAAAAGGAGGAACATGTATGAAGAAAACCCTAATATTGTCTCCAATGTGGGTACATTTGTATAAGAAAGTGAGTCATTTAGTTGTAGTTGTCATCTAACAACAAATGACAAAAGGTCTAAGGATAAAAATATAACTTACTAAGGTGAGAGGGGCAGAAAATGAAAGAGCCTGGGTCCTATGATGTCAGTGGGCTGAAGCACCAACTCCGGATATATGTCCCTCTAAAACCAACCAACCAAAAAAACAAACTCACTGCCATGCAGTCAGTGCTGACTCACAGCAGCTCCTAAAATATGAGTACATTTTA
This sequence comes from Echinops telfairi, assembly GCF_000313985.2. Classification (NCBI taxonomy): domain Eukaryota; kingdom Metazoa; phylum Chordata; class Mammalia; order Afrosoricida; family Tenrecidae; genus Echinops; species Echinops telfairi. The sequence continues at coordinate 1,986,656 of NW_022103924.1, forward strand.
GTAACTTTGGATAACTTATTTTTAGATATTTATTCTATTCTTTCCAGCTGAAAACATCCTATGGACATATTTGGAGTATTGTTTAATATGGATAGTACAAATGTGATAGCAGACACAAACATAATAATAACAGTAGCAACAAATAAAAACAAAGACATGTGAGAGATTTATACTGATTTGGAGACCATTAAAGGAGAGCTGTTAGATACAGTGGGGAGGAGTTCAATAAGCAGATAAAGGTAAAAGAGAATTATAAGCAAAACACCACAGGAGAAAAAGAATGGAAGGGTAAAGTCCACGCGGTATTTAGAGAATAGTCCACAAGCTTCAGGCTAGCGAGGAAAAACGTACTCATCTTTGTACCCTCGGTGTCTAGTCTAGTGCCTGGAGTGTAGTCCTGAATGAACGAGTGTCTGGGAATGAGACTGGACAAGGAACCGGATTCCAAACTGGGATGGGCTTTATGTGCCATGCTAAAGAAACACTAAGACAATTCATAGAGCTTTGGAAGGCACAGAATTAAGCTATACAGTGATTCTTCTGATTTGTTGTTGTTAGATGTGGGACTCTCATGAAATCATCAATGGGTAGAGATATCTTGTTGAATTTTCCCAACTCCTCTATTCTTTAGGGAGTGTGCTTTACTAGCACTAAGGTAAAGAGGGTGCTCTGGCAATGCAGTGGGTAATGGGTTGGGCTGCCAACCTCAAGATCAGTGGTTCAAATACACCAGCCACTCTGGGAAAAAGCTTTATGGAAGAGATGACATGTCTGAGGTAGATTTTGGACGGTAGGGGAATTTGGGGGGATTAGAAAAGTAAGGCTGAAGGTTAGTAAAGTAAAAAAAAAAAAGCAAACAGTAAAAAATTGTCTTTGCCAAAATATCTTTATCAGAGAAGGTTTTCTGAAAAAAATATTTAGGGCTGCCATGAGAAGAAGCATCTCCATGACTTGCTGATCTTGGCACTAACCCCTATAGTTATTTCAGGAGAAGCCTCTGGCCTAACATCTGACTCACAACCTTAGGATTTGCCAGCCTCTACAATCCATCAAACAGTTTCCTATAGGTAAATTTCACTTTACATATGAAGAGATTTCAAAAATTCATAGAAAAATTACCTTTTAATTTCATTTTTCCACAAACTTGAAAAAAAAACAACAACTCTCACATGTAAGCCTCACTGGTTTTGCTTCTCTAGAAAACCCAGACTAAGACAAATATGTACTTATATAAATAACAGTTTAAAATTTATATTGTATAATATGTAAAGTACAGAAAATAAACATAAAGGGAAAAAAGATTGTCTGCCAAAATACTTATATCAGAGAAGGTTTTCTGAAAGAAATATTATGGGCATGATGCATTCAATCCACCTGGATTTGGGGGGATGAGGGGTGGGGGAGGGGATCTACCTGGTGAAGTAAAGGAAAATTTTCACTAACAAGGTACCATGGAAAATGAAGAGACTGACTTGTCATACTGAGAAAGTACAATGGAAACCTCCAAGACAAAGCGAAATCAAAGGAGCTGACTGGAGGAAAGGTACGAGCGCAGGCCAGAGGATGGACAGAGCTGGGCTCCAAGCTGACTGCCATGGCTGAGCCCTGGGCCCGGAGGATGTCACTTACCCGCTCTTTGTACAACACTCAGTGAAATGAGATGTCGGGGTAAAGTAGTGCCTAAGAATCCTTCAAATTCCGGCATTATATTTTTGTCTTATTCATCCTATAAAAATTCATAATTCAGATGTGCAAAGGTAGGATTCTCAGATAACAAGGCAGTGTTTCCATTAAATGGCCATGTCCAACTGAAACCATGGTTGTCATGTCACTCAGTGCCACTGAACCGATGCCAACTCACAGTAACCATACCGGACACAGAAGAACTGCTTTACCAGTTTCGAAGGCAGTACATCCTTATGAGACAGAAAGCCTCATCTTTCTGCCAAGGAGCAGCTGGTGGGCTCAACTACCTACTTTGTGGTTAGCAGCCCAATTAGTGACCCACTACCATCACAAGAGTGTCTTCTGGTTTTCATAGAGGTTTAAAATGCATTCCTCAACTTATTTTCCAACATTTCATGTTTACGATAGGGAGACATCCATTATCTATTTTTTGTATAACCATGAGGAGTTGAGGCAGAGGGGGAAGTGGAAGAGAAGGGCAAGGTTTGTGAGAGGGAGTGGAGTCACTTGTGCTGCCAGTTTCCTGTTACTGGGGTCAGGCAGAGGAACTGGCTGAGCCTATCTCGAATATGGGACAGGCAGTGGTGGGCAGGAGGTAGGGATGGCTGGACATTAGTAGGTGGTGGGTGCCCGAGCCTCAGAAATTAGTCGGTGGTGGCTTGGGAGGTCTCTCTGCCACTTCCACAGGCTTCACTGGGCCAAGGTCAAGAGACACTCACCTGCTCACCGGTCTGGGAACTTCCCAATGGGAGAGCATAGTCAAGTGATGGTGGGGCTCTGATGCTCCAGAGGCAGTGGACAACCCCTATCCATCATCACCACCCCAACCACCCACCCCAAACTCCATGGGCTTTGCATTGATTGGCTTGATGGAAACATCCTAACATGTGCTTGGAGTGGGGTAGGGGGGTTGACAGGCAGCAACCAGGTGGACACTGGCCCTGAAGACAGGGTACAGATCTGACTCTCTCACCACACTGATTTCACATAATGATCGGTCTTTGGAACCCAACAATGGCAGTAAGTGAGAAGCAGGTGTATAATTTGAAAAGGCTGCTAAGTGTGTAATGTTCTTTAAGACACTAAGTGGAGTCCATCAGAGTTTAATGAGTCCTTATAAATCTATTAACTTATATACTGTTATGTAGAAGGTATTAAGTGAGGAAGTAGTATTTCTTTTAGCTATTGGGAATTTTGTAACTATTATAACCAAAGAATGTGTTAGAAGAAGTCATATCTATTTTCTGTGATTGGAACGTGCACCAACTAGGAAACAAGTTATAGTCAAACTGTTTCCCAATAGACAAAGTTGATTTTCTATTAGTCCAATCTACTGTCAATTTAGTTTAAAATCCTTTCAAATACACATTTCCCCCCCTATAGCATTCCTCATGGCAAACATACATAGTTTTAGGTTGGTCTCTGATCTATAACTCCAGAGGATTTATTCTAAAAGATTCTATCATTGGTAGTACTAACAACAAAACGAGTACCAAGTCACTGACCAAGCTTACAAAGGGAATTTCACTCATCATCCCTACTGATAAGCTATAATTATAATTAGAAAAATAAAATATATTGTGAGTGATTTCAATGTCTTTCGTACAAGGAATTAAATGTGCTTTGCATTCATGAGTTCATTGGCCACATTATCTCATTAAGCCTGGTTAGCAGCTCTGTGAGGAAAAAGATATCAGGTTCTCCTGGCCCCCCACTAGAAGGAGTTAGTATCTATCTACGAAGGTAATTCAAAAAAGTTTATGGAAAAACCCTTTCTATGAAAATTTTGAAGCTTCTGCCTATCTTTGTAGCATGCACTGGATTCTTCTCCCTCTGACTAGGAAGTAGGTCCTCATCCCTGAAATGATCATTATTATCTTTCTGAGACACAGAACAACTAATAGTCGATCCCATTTTATGAATACTAGAATGCAAGCCTCCCTTTTTATGCCAGTACTAGTCACAAAATTTTACCTATGCACATATATACAGCTTTTAAAATCTTGATCTCTCTTACTCGACAAAATGCCTGTCTAATAAAATTAACATCTCACTAAAGAACGGAAAATGATGAGATCATGACAAATCCCATCCACTAAAGAGTTAATCTGCTGCATGCTAAAACCTTAAACCTAACTTACTGGGTTGCTTCCTAAACCAGTTATTTGTGAACATTTATTTTAAACTATCACGCCTTTCACCATCCTGAAAAGTCGGATAGTGGAATTCTCTCTCTCCTCAAAGTCGATTCATTGTAAACGGTCCATCCCTCCTTGCTGACTCCAAAAGCTGTATAAACACACTGCAATCAAATCCACGATAGCTCACAAAGGGCCTTTCTTTACACAATCTACAAAATGCCAATCTAATACAAATACAAGAAAGAGAAGTTCTTACTAACACACATTTTGCATTTACAGTACTCGGAACAGTGCTTAAACCTGCACTGATGATAGAAAGAGCTCTCTGCCCCCACCCCTCACCCCCTGGCCCACGCCACCCCTGGATGACAGCATGCTTAGTTCTCTCATTTACACCACACTGCAATAACATAAAGAAGGGTTTACTATTAATCCAGGTTTTACTACAAAGCGGCCCATTATTTCTCTGTCAAACACCAGCAAGAGTGCCAAGTGTCTGTCATCCAATTCAGGAGATTAAGTCTTCTTTTATAGTGTGATACTTGTACCAATTTATAAAAATACAGATATAGTTTCTTAGAGTTGGTCACAGTCTATATTTTGGCTTGGATTCAGGCAGCAGAGGTTGACTATGACAGCTGGCAGGAAATTGAAGGGAGAATACATCCTCCCCCTTTCAGTCTCCAAGTATCAGTTGCCATAGAAATTAATCCTTAATTGAATGATGTCTTTGTACATTTCTTTTCAGAAAACTTTAAGTAAACTTAAGTTGAAAACATGCAGCTGATTTAAAAAATGAAGCATCACATCCCAAGCAGGTACAGTTAAATTTTGTGACATACTCCACATATTAAAAGAACAAATTAACTCTAATAAAGGTATTATCAGTTCCTTCAAATGCTTAAGGCATTATTATTGCTGCCTGAGGTGAAACCTAAGGCACACAGGTTTTCCGTCTAGTTCTCAGATACTTTCATCTTCCAACAGGAGCTGTTTTCAGAAATGATTCTAAAATATTCAAATCTAGTTTTAAGGCAAAAATGAATTCTTATTTTGCACACCATTTTACACAGTTGGCACTATCACCAATTAACAATGGCACAATTAGAATTTTATATGAGGAGAGATAAATTTTAACTGAGGGCACTGATACAATATATTCTATAAGTAGAAATTAATATATAAAGTAAAATCTATAAAAAAATAAACATGGAAAAAATGGCCCATTTTAGGCCTATTTTTGACATATGGTCAAGCTCTGTTTGTTTGGCTTTCAATGATTATGTAGAAAAGACTGAGAAATTCTGGAAGATCTTAGGATTTTATCAAGGACTGTGTGTGTGTGCGACTTCTCTCTTGCTAGCTTTCAACTGCTTTGCAGTTCAGTTAAAGGCTCTATGACGCCATTAGATTTAATTACAGTATTCCTCAGAAAACAGACATATCATAGCCATTGTGTACTGGCTTCCTACAAACAGAATTTGCTTTGCTTTCTTAGGAAGCGAGGCAACACATAACACATCTGCATCTGGCTCTATACACACAGACACAGTCTTTTCAAACACAGGCAAAGTTCAATGGTGAGACTTTGGTGACAAACAGGAAGCACTCAGAATTCCAAACCGTCAAAAAGAGTCTTGAGGCCAGCCTAACATGAAAGCTCCTGTGCTGTAGGTGGGAGGGCTGGGGACTTGGGGAGACTTCAGGAGCAAGGCATTCACTCACACTATGGCGGAGTCTCTTCTGTCTGTGTCGTGCTTCATTTCCTCCCCCCTAGTTTATTCTCTTTTCACAGCCAGTTTCATTTCTTCAAAACGGCAAATCCATGATTACACCCTCTACAACAATGGAAGCTGCACAACCACCCCTTGAGTGACACACTGATCTTTGCCCGAGCATGAAGGCGAGTTTCAGTGTTGGAGAAGCAGGCACATCCCTCAGGCATCCCCTATAAATCTTTTATTAGAAAGTTTACAATACAGTCCCTGAGTGATTTTTAGATAGAAGGCATTTCAACTGTAAAGACAAGTAAATATCGCTGTCCTTGTTAACTGGACAAACTACATGATACAGGTCAAATCTGTAGGACTGAATATTTTCCTGTTGGAGTAGAAATTTACTCCATCAATCACTCAAATACGTGTCTTTACACAGATGGTTCTTGGCCTGCTAACACTGGTGCTAGGACTGGACTTCCTGTTTAGTGGCTTTAGTGGCTTCCTGGAATGTGTTACATCTACCATGATTTAGTCAGGAAATGACACATTTCTTCATAGTCCCTGAAAAGGGACAACTATAGTAATTCTAAGTTGGTATATGTTTGTTAGGGAAGATATGGCCTCAAAGGATATACTCTAAATCCAATCAACTTCTTTGTGAGAGTTGCCTCCTGGCCCCCAACACACACATACCATTGTGAGGAGACAAGGTTTCTGATGAGATGTACTATTAACTTCATGAAGTGCTGTGGCAGAAAGAGTCAACATAATTGATAGTGTTTACACTAAAGATAAAGGAACTTCCTTCCCATTCTAGCCTTTTCAGTTTTATAACTTCCTTTATGAAGATTCCAAAGGGTCTGCTTATCACGTCTGTACCCAGAGTTTGAGTCTCAGGTCCACTTAAATTATTTTATTAACATTCACTACAGGGGGTTTTCAAATGATCTAGCCACTTCACATTAAAATTTGTTCATTTGGACAGAAAAAAGGACCTAGTTAAAAAGTAAAAGAAAACAATACCTGATTTTAAAAACAGCTGTATTTTGAAAGACTGTGAGATGTCATTCAGCCTAATAAACAAAATTTCTAGAAAACTTAGAATATTTTTGCCCTTTGTTTGTTAATTTCCCATATTCCCCCCCCCCCCCCCCATGACTCCTACCAGTGCACCAGTTCTCCTCAAAAGGATGTTAGGCATTAGGGACGGAACAACTCTTTGAATGAGGGATGGCCCCTAAGCCATACACAATATACCTGGCCTCCAGATATTAGTGCCATTTAGGCATTCGGTCACTAAAACTGCCCACACACATTTCCAAGTGCACTAGTTGAGACCAGGCTAAATTGTCCATTGTCTTCATTTTGTTCACCAGGGAACACAAACAAATGCCATTGTTTTGAAACAACTAGGTAAGGTGTTATGGCCGATGTATGTATATTTGTCTTCCATCATTGAACTTTAATTTTTAAATTTTATTTTTATTTTCTCTGGTTCTGAATTTATTTTGTATTTTGGTATGATTATTAGGATATTCAAATCCTTTGTGAAACCACCAGAGGTACAAATAATGAAGACAACGTAACAGTTAAAGAGCACCCCCTCCCCCAACAGTTCATTTTTAAATGTACTAACAACACAAAACAAATTACCTTTCTTCTATGCATTTCTGACCTCTACCCATAAATTGGCAATAAAAGTACTTCTAAGGTACTTAGCTCTTAGGAGCTAATAAAGAGTAATAAGCAAAACAGTAATAAAATATTTTTTGAACTTTTGATAAAATGACAGCTTTTAATCTAAAACATTATCTTCAATGACTACAGATCTCCACAGAGTACTATAATTTTTAAAACGACTTGTTTGTCATTTAGAGTTAAACAAAACGTAAATATGAAGGCTTTTTTCCTCCAAAGCTTTCTTTACCCCTGTAAAGGGTTGCAGGCTAGGAATCCCCCGGGAGCAGTTCTACCCTGCTCTATCCCGTAACTATGAGTCGGCAGTGACTTGAAGGCAGTGAATTTGGCGTTTTTTTCTTTCTACACCACATCCATTTTAAATCAGAAGAAACCATAGGAAGTAGTTATTTCTTATAACATAATAAAAATACTTTTGCTGAATATGTATATGCCATATGCTGCTGCTTTTGTGTGTGAGAAAAAAATTTGAGAGAATCTAATCATATACCTTTCTTTTTCACATGAGCAGAAGGGCGTGGTCCTGACTTAACCACATGATCAGCAGGCTCTTCCTCAGTCTGGGATACAGCAGCTTTGAGGGAAACCGTTAAGCAACCCAATCATTCTTAGGCATTTACATGAATGTTTTAACCTACAACGTCTTCAGTGACTACAGCGTTCCAGAGGGTATTTTGTTTTTCCAACTGACGTTTGTTACTTACAGAGTTTTCGTAGCTCCTTCACTCGTTGTGCTGCTGTTAAGTTCGCGGTTAGAAATCACCAGTCGTTCTGGGAGAAAGACCGAGCAGTTAGCTCTCTCTGGTCGATAGGGTCGCTAAGAGTTGGCATCGAGTGGATGGCAGTGAGAGCTCTTTGTGCGAATATTTAAAGAAGGTCCCATCGAGTAACGCCTGTGAAAAATGATGTCAAAATTAAAGATATTGTTCTCACCTTAGAACTGCACACGGCTACATTAGCAGGAAGCTGGGAAAACTGCTTCAACTCAAATACATCGTGTACTGCCCACCGGCTCATGTGATTTTCAGCTTTGCTTGATCCAATCACATTCTGGTTTGAGTGGACATAAGCAACTTCCTGAACGCCATCTAGGAAGTAATCAGATATTTATTATCAAATGATGCGTCATTAGAAGATCATAGAGTTCCATGTAAATGTAAAAATAAAGTACACATAGCATTGCTTACATATTACTGGTCATTTTTAATATTCAAGAAAAACATTGTTTAATTTTATTTTTTCAAAAGTTGTAAGTGGAAGATTCAAATATGCTGCTTTAGGTAAACTTGGAAACAGCCCTTCCCACTCATCAACTTGAAAATTGCAGAGATAACTGTTTTTAGGCTTAAACCTGAAAAGGGGATTTTAGCCAGGAGAAAAGTCATCATCGATGGTCTGCTTCAGAAGTTTCTGTTCTCTGGTGATTTAGAAAAAAGTGTTTTCTAATTAAAAACCAGTGTTAGTCTCATCCGTTATTTTAAATGTATACCCGGATAAGTAAAAAAGTATTGTTACCAGGTTCCTAGTTCATTCATGCATGCGTTTATTCCAAATAAAACATGTTAAAACATGTCTCTGAGATCAGTGGATGGCTGCAGACATGTTCTCTCAGTAATATGCTTGCTTGTTCTCATTAGGGTGCCTTCAAAAACAGGTCCAATCAAAACCGTGGTTTCGGAAGGGGTCTGCTACTCAAAGCTACTCAAAGCTGTTCAACTCAAAGCACAGCGGTGAGCTCAGAAAGTTATGGCAACTTTGAGATTCCAAAGGAGTAATTTTGATAGGTTTTCTCAAAGGGCACACAATGTTCACAGGAGCGTGTTAGGAAGGAGTCTGAAGAAAACTGCGTTGGTGAGAAGATCGAGAAAATGGTGCAGAGGAATGATTTCCCTTCCCAACAGGGTACCAGCTCAGTCTTTGAGGATAGCAAGGGTGGCCCTAAAAGAACTTCATTATCCACCCACTTTCCACTCTTTATCTTACCCCTTCAGACTGATTTTGTTCCTAAAACCCAAAGCACACTTAAAAAGGAACACATTTTGATTCCCTTGATGATGTCAAAACTGTTTTCAAGTGGTGCAAATCAATGGGTACAGAATTCTTTAGGATTCTGCAGAACTGTAGACGGTAATGGAGGATATGTTGAGAAACAAAAGCTTCACAATTTGATAGGTTTGTTTAATGACCGTTTCTATGATTGTATAGCAATGTATTTTTGACTTACCTTCTTACTTGACTACAGTGATAGACCAGAAACACTGGGCCTGTGACCAGGGAATTTCCTTTGGTTGGCTTTCCTTGGCTTGTGTTTTCCCTTTTTTTTATATACATGCACAGAGAATGTGAGCTTTTTAGAAAATTAAAAAAATTAGCTCACAGCATTTTTCTGAAAGAGATTTAGAAAATGGCTATTCTTTTTATTGCTTTGCTTCTGGGAACCTCTAATTTATTTTTAAATTGTGGTCATAAAAGAGCAGATGGGCCTGAGATCTGTAAAAACTCTCCGAAACAGCTCTGTAAATGAGCCTCAATTATGACCTTCAGCATTTATGCTACTTCAGTCCTGAATCTCTCAGTCAAACTGTCATTCATGTAAAAACCAGTGGCTACTAAATAGCACAAGGAAAGGAATAACTAGAAAATATTATCCTTAGAGTTCAAAACACCAAAGATTATGCATGGCACACATACAAAAGAATTTTCAAAGATACTGGAATTTTCCCATGAACGTTAGAAGCACTACATATTCAAAATTTCCAAATGGATTCTTCTGGTACAAAATTTACTCAAATCTTTCTTAATTTTGAAGACCACTTTATATATTACTCAAAATAGAATTAATTTCACACTAACTACTGACTTACACAAAAAATGTGCAGATAATTAAAAAGATGATTATGCAAAAAAGTATTCAATAATTCCTGAAACCGAAAATTTAATTATAGCGCACAAACCAAAGGATAATCCAGTACGTTTACTCACTCACTTTCACTGCCATCAAGTCTATGCCAGCTCACAGTGACCCTAAAGGACAGGGTAAACTGCCTCGGTAGGGTTCTGAGACTGTAACTGTTTATGTGAGTAGGAAGCCCCATGTTTCTCCTAGCCAGTATGTTACAACAGTACATATATAGAGAATATATATGTATATATGTGTGTATTAGTCTAGGTACTTTAGAGAAACAAATCCACTGCAACTCATGTATGAGACTTTTATGTAAAGAAAGTGTGCATCACAAAACATCCCAACCCAATGCTGCCCAAGCCCACAAGTCCAACATTAACCCATTAACCCAACACCAGTCCACAAAGTCCTCCGCCTCACAAAACAGAGGCAATGATGCCGACTGCAGGAGGAAAGCTGAGTCAGTGAACGAATAAGCATCTCAGCACTAGCAGGGGTCTCCACATGGCTGCTCCAGCACCCAGGGCTGCATTGGGATAGGTCCATGTGGCTTCTCCTTGGGGATGTCTTGTAGGAAGTCAATCTTGCAAGCTGAAGCAGGGAACTGCTAAGGCAGCTACACCCTGATGCGACCATCACAAAGCAAGAGACCCGAGAACTAGAAAGGCAAGGCTCACCACCCATTTATCCCTCCGCCTTTCAATTAGCCCCTCATGTGATTATCGGCCAGGTTGGCACAATTAACTAACTCAATGTGTGTTACATGTATATAATGTATATGTACCATAATGAACTTAAAAATGAGACTACTAATAAACCCCAAAGAGAGAGTTGTAAATAAATCAAACACAAAGATTAAGGCTTACATAGCAAAATAGCCTTGTTTATGTATCAGCCTCTTTGATACAATTTTTTTGAGACAAGTCAGACACTTTTTAGGGTCATGTTAATTCAAAATCATTAGGCTAGATTCCGGAGAGAAGATGATGATTGTAGGAGAAAATATTTTTGCAATCTCTCTGAATCTCCAAATCCATAAAAGTAGCTACCCATTAGACAGAAAAACCAAGACATTTACAACACAACTGGGTGACAGTCAAGAGACGTCTATGAGACCAAAAATATAATTAAGTGGGGACAAGCCACTCATAGTCACAAAATCTATATGGTATCAAGATCTGTACAGGAAGAAGAAGAAACAAGATGTAATTGTGAGAATAGGAAGGAGACTTCAATATAGTTAACAAGTCTTCACTGGAAAGCATAATGGACCAACAACTCTATGATAAAAGCATATTAGTAAGATGTACTCACAAAAGATTAAAACTGTAGTGTATTTTAAATGAGGTAAAAAACTAAGAAAAGGGGAAAGCAATATAAATCAGAATTAGAAAAGTCAGGAATAAGTGAAAGATGCAATACAAATAAGTTATTTCAGAAAAGAAAACTAGAAGGGGCTAGAAGGGGCATAACAGGGGGAAAGCACAAGCAAAAATAAATAGATAAAAAAGTTGGGCAGAACATGAATCTGACATGACTGAAGATAAATGTTGAACTTTTGAATACTCGTCTCTGAAGAAGCAAGACATAAAAGCAAAGCAACAGAACACAAAGCTAAAAACAGTAATATCAAGGGACTTACTTTACAAAGTTTGTGGGAAAGTTCCATTATTTTTTAATTCCATTTTTCTACAAACTTTTTGAAGCCACCTCATATAACAAAACATCCCTGAAAATTGGGTTGACACAATACTGTGTAAATGAGAAAATTTACCCAGAATAGCTAACACCAAGACATAGTCTAGTAAAATGACTGGACGATAGGGGACAGAAAATAAGTACTTGAGAATCTAGGGGGAAAAAATAAAAGGAATACATCATATATTTTTTATGTTAGCAGTGAAGCTACATAACAGTTTTCAAAATTTTCAAGTAAAGAAAGTGTGAGCCAAGAATTTTACATCCAGCAAAACCAAGAGTTTTATATCCAGCAAAAATAACTTTAGAGTATACAGGGCAAACAATGTTATCAAGAAGAAACTTAAGGAATATTATTTTCATCTATTCTTCCTGAGAAATCTACTAGTAGTTAAGATACACTCAAAATGACTGGAAACCATTAAAAGCCCAAACCAAACTTACTGCCACTGAATTTGTATCCCATTTCTGGGATACACTTATAGTGACTCTATATAAGACAAGGTAGAACTGCCCCAACTTAAAGTGACTATATGAGACAAATGTAGAACTTCCCCTAAATCTTTATCAAAGCACAAAGCCTCAATATTTCTCCCGAGGAGCAGCTGGTGGATTCAAACTGCTGATTTTATAGGCTAGCAGCCCAATTCAAAACCCATTGTGCCACCAGGGTTCCTTACAGCGACACTAGGGGGCATTAAATACAATTATTTCTATAACCAAGAGTAAATGGAGGCAAAGAACACTCCGCAATGTCGTCTATGCTCTGACCATGTATACACAGTACATCTAATTTCAAAGTGGAAGATACACGGGAAGAGCGTGTACCCAAAAACTAAAAAAGAGTTGTCAATAATTATACTATGGTAATACTACCATTTTTTAATATTTGATTGTTGTGTACTATAGGATAAAACAAATTTATGGAATATTATAATTTAATCAAGGAGCCCAATTGGCACAACTAGTTCAGCACTTGGCTGCTAACCTAAAGGTTGGCCTTTTGAACCCACTCAGCAGCTCTGAGAAAAAACCACCTGGGATCTGCTTCCATCAAGAGTACAGCCTAGAGAACCCTATAAAATAATTGCCCTCTGTCAATATGGGGCTCCCTATGAGTCTTTATCAACCCAGTAGCACCTACAAACATAATGTAACTGTTCATGACCTATAAGCTTGAGAACCAGAACTCTCAGTATGGAAGAAATGGGATACACACGTAATGAGGTGAAGTAAAATACAAGGTCAAATTTGAATTGTAACTATCAATAAATATAAAATTCTGAGATATTTTATCATCACGTATCCAACTGCACATATATACCCTAACAAAAGGGAATGTCATCACGATGATTCTGATTCTTAGCAGGCAACTCTGGTAGATCTGACCTGCCAATTTCGCAGTTAGTAATCCAGTGCTGAATGCACAGTGCCTCCATGGCACCTTTAATATATATGTGTGTGTACCCACCCCTAAATGAAAATTTTTTTCAAAACTATGTTTTTATATATTTTAAAAAAACAGTCGTCACCTTCAAAGTACTCTCCATTACACTTAATACATTTGTTAAGTCTGCAATTCCATTCTTGGAAACATTTTTCAAACTCAGCTGTTTGGATGGCTGATAGCACTTCCCTTGTTTTTTTTCTTCACCTCTTCTCCGTCATCAAATTAATGTCCTTTCATGTCCCTCTTTATTAGCGGAAACAAAAAGAAGTCCGATGGAGTGAGGTCAGGTAAGGTGCATGGGGTAAGAGAGGCATGCAGGTTTGTTTATTGTTGTTTTTTTGCCAAAATCTGGTGTACTGAGATGTCTGCATGAGCAGGTGCATTGTCATGGTGGCAAAACCAGTCCCCCGTCTGTCAAAAATCAGGCCTTTTTTGTTGCACACTATTATACAATCTTTTCAGAACCTCTAAATGGAAAGCGTGATTAGCAGTTTGAGCTGGTGGAACAAACTCCAAAGGCACTATCTCCCTCACATCAAAAAAACAAATGAGCATTGTCTTGATCTTTCATTTCACCTGATGAGCTTTTTTTGGTCAAGGTGATGATGGTGTTTAATGGCTTGATTGATGTTTGATTTTGGGTTTGTAAGAATAGCACCATGTATCATCATCTGTAATGACCTTGGGGAAAAATGTCTGGGCCACTTTGGAGCTGTTCTTTCAAAGCACAGCATATGGACACACTTTTTCCTGGTCAGTCAGAACCTGAGGCACAAATTCTGTAGCGATCCTTCTCGTTCCCAAATCTTCCATTCAAATTTGAACTGAGCTCCAAGATAACCTCCCAATTTTGTCAATGGTCCGTTGTTGGTCTTCGATACAAGTGCACAAATTTTGTCGGCATTTTCATCTGTTCAGGAAGTTGATGGATGTCTAGACGACACTGTCATCAATCGACACTGCACCTCTTTTGAAACGAGAAAACCAGTCATACCCTTGAGTTTTTCCCACAGTGATGTCCTTTTAAGTTGAGTTCAACATCACAATAGTTTCTGTGGTACTTTACCTGAGCAGGAAACAAAATTTCACAGCCTGCTGTTCTCTTAAATCAGCCATCACACACACAAAAAAGGGTTGAGCAAAACTGCTTTTACAAAAAAGTTCACTGTGACCAGAGAACCTTCCGAGGTGACACCATTGAGTGCACTTACTTAGAGCGAGTTGCTCACCTAGTGGGAAAAATGAATACTACAAAAGGTCCACCCAGTGAACCTTTTTTCTGTTTTGTTTTGTTTTTTTGGGGGGGAAGGGGATACCCCCTCTTATACACATGTGTATAAGTCAAAATGTATTGCGATTAAGTGTGGGAAAGAAACCAGATGTTGCACAGCTATCAGAAAGAATACTAGTATCTGGGGTCCTAAAGGCTTGTCAGTCAGAAAATAAGTGCACATGGAAGAAGCATACCAACGTTTGACCCAAAGACTGTAAATCATAAAACCCTGTTGAAGAAGTCTAATGTTGCTGTTAGGTTGTAGGTAGGTGCCATCTGGCTGGTTCCAACCCATAGCGACCCGATGCACAACAGAAGGAAACCCTGCCCGGTCCTCTGTCATCCTCACAGTTGTTCCTATGCTTGATCCTCTTGCTGTAGCCACAATGTCAATCCGTTTCCCTGAGGACCTTCATCTTCTTCAGAGTCCCACTTTATCAAACACAATGTCCTTCTCCGGGGACTGGTCTCTTCAGACAAATTGTGTAAATATCTCCACAAAGTAAGATGAAGTTTCTACTACCTTGCCTTCAAGTCGATTCTGGTTCATAGCCGGCAACTCTATATAGGGTTCCAAAATTACATATCTTTACAATAGCAGACAGTGTCATCTTTCTTCTTCAGAGTGCACTAAGGAGCACTCTGCCCACACTTCTTCCAAGACAGATCAATTTGTGCTTTTAGCAGTCCATGGTATCCTTAATATTCTTCTTCAGCACCACAGTTCAAATGCACTGATTTTTCTTCAGTCTTCTTTATTGGATGTCCAACTTTCACATACATATGAGGTGAATGAAAATATCATGACTTGGGTCAGGCACACCAAAGTCCTCAAAGTAACATCTTTGCTTCTCAATACTCGAAAGAGAATTTGTGAAACAGATTTAATGAACGCAACCCATCTTTTGATCTCTGGATTGCTGCTTCTGTGAGCATTGATCGTGGATCCAAAGAAGACAAAATCCTCGACAACTTCAATCTTTCCTCCATTTATCACGATGTTTCCTATTGGTCCAGTTGTGAGGAGTTTGGTATTTCTTACATTGAGTTGTAATCCATATTGAAGGTTACAATCTTCATCAGCAAGCTCTTCAAGTCCTTCTGCTTTCAGCAAGCAATGTTGTGTCATTTGCATATTGCAGACTGTTAGACTTCCTCTAATCCTGATGCCACATTCTTCATATAATCCAACATTCTCTGATGATTTGCTCAGCATACAGATTGAATACGAATGGTGAGAGAATACAGCCCTGTTGTACACCTTTCCTGATTTTAAACCATGCAGTATTCCCTTGTTCTGTTCGCACAACTATCCATGTTCAACTTCCAAATGAGAACAATGACGTGATCTGGAATTTCCATTCTTCTCAAGGTATCCAGTTTGTTATGATCTATAGTCAAGTGCGTTGGCATAGCCAATAAAGCCCAAGTAAACATCTGCCTGGTATCCTCTGCTTTCAGCCAACATCCATATGACATCAGCAAAGATATCCATTGTTCTACGTCCTCTTCTGAAACTGGCCCAAACCTCTGGCAGCCCCTGTCAATGTATGGCTGCAACTCTTGTTAAGATGATCATCAGAAAAATCTTACTTGCCTGTTCTATCAATGATATTGTTCTGTAAGGTGTGCATTCTGTTGGGTCACCTTTCTTTGGAATGGGCACAGATACGATCTCTTCCAGTCAGTTGGCCAGGAGCTACCTTCCACATTTCCTGGCATAGTTGAGTGCTTCTAGTGCTTCACCAGCCTGTTGAAATATTTCCATTGGTATTCCAATTCCTGGATCCTTGTTTTTGGCTAACACTTTTGGTGCAGCTTGAATTTCTTCCTTTAGCACCATCGGTTCTTGCTCGTGAAATAGCAGATGTCGACGAGTTCTTTTCGGTACGGCGACTCTGTGTTCTTTCCATCCTCTTTTGCTTCTTTCTGCATCATTCAATATTTTGTCCATATACTTTTTCAATATTTTAACTCGGAGCTTGAACTTTTCTTGGCTTATTTTCAGATATACTGAGCAAGTTCTTACCTTTTGGCTCTCTAATTCTAGTTGTTTTGCACATTTCATTATAATTTTGGCTTTGTCTTCTCAAGCAGCTCTTTTGTGTTCAGCTCTTTGATGTCATCCTTTCTTAAGTATGTAATGTATGTCACATTGGCAGGGACCTGCCAGAGGGTAAAGTGAGATTCAAAAGAAGAAACAGAACAAGAAATATCATTGCTGATGTCAGATGAATTTGGTCTTAAAACAGAGGATACCAGATGATTGCATCCTTTGACTGAATAATTAAATTATATGGCATGTGAAATATTTGCCAATAAACAACTGAAAAAACAACAACAAGGAGTTCTGGTGCCACTGTCATGTTAAAAAATAAAAGTGATTTCAAATTTGTTTTTATCTTTCAAAGCAAAAGTAGTGTTACTAGGATTCTAGCCCTTAATGCACAGGTGTACTCTAAACACATGTCTCATGATGGATTTTCTCAAAGAACACCGGACAATCAAAGGGGCTTAATGTGAAGAAGTTTTTAAAAATGAAAACTGCACCAGTGAGAAAGAAACCCCGAAAGCTGTTCTGATGAATTTTTCCTCGAGACTTCGTATTGTTCCCAAACTGCAAAGAACATTTAAAACAAACAAGACTTGAGTCCCTCAAAGATGTTCAAACTGCCATTTTGATGAGGTGTAAATTGAAGAATTCACAATTCTTTTGAGGGGAGGGCTAGAGAAATGAAAGACATGTGGAGAAACAATAGCTTCACTTGTGATATTTTTGTTTCATCACAGTTCTAGGATTTTGCAGAAATACTTTTTTGATTTACCTCAATGTGTTTGTATATAAATATATACGATCTGCTCACTGAAAGGATCCCAAAATAACCATTAAGCCAGCAGCAAACATCATTCCTAGCACCAGACTATGGTCTTGAAATACCCTTCTTCTTCACTAACAGAAACTAAGACTTCTGGGGGAAAATGACTGATTCTAGGTCTAGAACAGAATAGGTATGAGGTGATCCAGTGACAGTAAGCTATACTGGATAGCAAAGAAACGTTCCAAGAAAACTAGTATCCTGTCCAAAGGTCTCATAAGCCAAAGAGATTATGTTAAAAGATTGCCACTTGGCCAAAGATGAGACCATGAACTTAGTTAATTATATGAATTATCGTTTATTAAAACCAATAGATGTGTTTAAATAAATTAGTTCATATTAATATTAAAAACCAAGCAGACCAGCCTCAAAGGGTAATAGAGAGTCAAGTCATTATATTAAACATTGGTAGCTACACCAAGTAATTAAACATGTTTTATGATTTTGCTATATGACTGTGTTACACCAGGTATGAATAATAGATGAGGGGAAATGTCTCTTTATAAAGTAGTCTAATAAATTAAAAATAAACAAGATAAATAGAAAATATCACCAACTTACTACTGTGGATGAGTAGAAAGCATATAGGTCTTATATATTATGACTGCTAAGACTATATTAGGAGACCAGCAAACATTCTATGCCTCCTCCAGTCTTATCAATGAGATCAATTCTGAGTCTGCTCCAGTCTCTGGAGACAACTGCCCATTTGCAGGAAATTAGAGGGTAAACATGTTTGACTGCTCTGAGAATATGAACTCAGCAAACTCGGACTGAAACAAATCTCTATACAGGCGGGTTCCTCAGAGAAACTGTAAAGAAATGGCAGGGATGAAAGAGGAATGCTAGAGATTAAAAGAGACTAATACATATTCTTTAATGGGTGAGATTAAACTATAATATTTATACATAGGGATATATATTAGGGTCATAAAACCTTTAAAGCTGTACAGAAGCCATTGCTGAGTCAGAATAGTTAGTCTTCATGGGGAAAGTGGGATGTGGCTTGAACAGGGCACATGGAAGACCTTCTGGGGTCGATGGCCAACTCCTGTTTGCCCCAGGTGGTCTTCCCTTTATCCTGCCCCTGCCTTTCTAATTTGTGTCTCAATGTAGTGTCCTGATTTTAGAGCTATTTCACAAGATATTAAGAATTGCTTACAGAATTATTTGATTTCACAAAGTAAACATTTAAAGAAAGGTTTTCAGGATATAGTTACCTAAAAATTTGTCCACTGATTCATATATTTGCTCTTGACGGACAACCTTCTCATCAGAAAATTGCACTTGTTTTCGTGGTCTAAAAGTGGTGGTTTTCTTATTGTGGCTGGGCAACTTTGAAGAGAAACGGATTCTCTCTCTTGCAATTTGTTTTCTGTAGTTCGATTTAGGGGAACTGATATGGCTGGCAGATAAATCATCATCTGAAGATGAAAAGTCATCAATAACCTGAGAGCTACAATCCAAGTTTGTTGCATGCACTTTGTTTGCTTCCTCCACTGCCTTATGAAAACCGTAACGCTGGCTTCTGCATTCCTTTTCTTTGTTACGCCTCAGAGACCTCGGAGCGCTTGGCTTTCGAACTCTTGGCTTGGAGGCTATTTCAATGTCATCGGACTCATCACTAACATCGCCAGCGCCTCTCCTTTTCATGCTCTCGGGACGGAAGGTTTTGGAAATTGGTTCATTTCCTCTGACCAAGGTTTCCCTATCATTGTCATCATTTCTTATACCTCTGGCAGTTTCTGTTTCAGAGTCTTCAGAGCCTTCACAGGGTAGCTGGCACCTTGTACTACACCTAGGGAATCTCTGAGTTGTATATTGTGTAGGCAAGATGACGTCACTGTCTTCCGAGTCTGTGACACTCTGGTGCTCAATTGTATTTCCAAACTTTGTGTCATCAGGAAAAGAAGTGTTCTGCTTCAAAGTCTCACTTTTATCAAAAATAAACTTTTCGTTTGGATTTGCTGTGCTAGCTTCTTTCTGGTGTTTTAAAGAACCACGGGAGTCCTGATTTTTTCGACAACCAACAATCACATCATCTCTGACGTCTGCTGAATGGCACGTGGGCTGTCCATTAGAACGTTCATCATCAGAGGTTTCACAGTCATCGTCATCTTCACCTGCTTTATACTTCGTCTCGAACAATTTAGAGAAACCACACTGGAGTAAGGTGAGCTGTCTTGCAGAACCTCTACTTGCATGAGATGCTTTGCTCTTAGCAGTCTTTA
>NW_022103924.1:2008895-2011425 GCF_000313985.2 Echinops telfairi
TTGATGTTTAGTTTAATAATCTTAAATATTCATTCACTGTTAGTTTATCACTTAGTTTGTAGGTCAATTAAAATTATTTATTTGGGTTGAGCCTGCCACCTCTATAGTGTGAATCTAATTTTGGATTTATAGTTTGGTATAGTTAAAAATACAACTTTAATTTTACCAAAATCCTCTGATTTCTTGACTAAAACAACAACAACAACTTTGTATTGCCATGGTACATGCTTTCTACAGTTCTGGATGACACTGCAAAATTACTTGCCATTTCCGGTTTGTGAACTGGAGGTCCCTCTTTCCACCTTGTTGTGGCTGTCATAATTCCTGCTTCTACTTGCCCTTCTCTCTGTAATGTCAGCAATAAAGAATAAAGACTGTGACACAGTAACAAGAGATAATCAACAACAGCAAAAGTGTGCGAAACAGTTAAGAAAGAAGATTCAATTGTAACTTGCATTAGCTCTCTTAATGTTATTTTTCAATTTAATAATTAAGGAATGTACGTAATGTTCACATAACATTTAAAACACTCTTACTTCTTTTTCTTGCTTCCTTTATAAAATGATATGTTATTTTGTCTTTGTTCTAATCCAAACTATTACTGTTGTCATTAGGTACCATTGAGTTGGTTCCAACTCACAGTGACGCCATGAACAATAGAGTAGACAGTATTAAGGGACTGTATTTTCAAAAGTAGAAATTTCTTTAGAATCCACAGATTTGCAAATGAACCAAAATTATTAGAGAACCAAGTAAACAAAGACAATTCACCTCAATTCTAATTTGAAATTTGTAACTCAGTACTGAGGTGTTTTTTATTTAAAGAGGATGATAACTGTGCGGGTGTTTTGGTTTGGGATGAACAGTAGTATTGAGGTTAACGTTTAAAAAAACCATAGTTTTGTTCTCAAAACATATAATTTAATGCTTTAAATATATTAAAAAGAGTTGGAGAATCATTACTACAATTAATTTTAGAACATTTCTTCATTCTTGGACTCATTATTATACACTCCCCATTTCTCCCTTCCCTCAACCTCCCCTTCCATAACCCTAAAAACCATTCAGTTACTGTCTCTATAAATTTACCTATTCTGGAATTCTTATCAAAGAACACTTCTCCCCTCCCTCCCCCCTAACAAATAAAACACAGCAAAACCTATATCCAAAAGAAAGCAGAAAATAATAAAAATTAGGACAAATTAAAAGTGGGTGCAAAAGGAGAACAAATGATAAAGTATTAAATTCTAGTCTAACTGTATCTGCATTAATCCACTTTCCAATGCACTCTGTCTGTTAGCAAGGTTGTTCACATCCCTGGTTAACGGTCAGAGAGGGTCCAGTGGAGGCTCACTCCACATGGGGACTCTGCAAATGGATTTTGTATTTTCACTGTCATTCATATCTTCCTGCCAACTGGATGCTCAGAATTTAAGTTCTAATACAGTACCCTCTTGCAGTCTTGGATTCTATTATTTACAATCCTTGGATCATACAGGCTAGTGTGCTTCTTCCATGTAGACTTGGTAGACATCTCACTTAGATGACTGCTGGTTTTAAGACAAAGCCCCAGAAACTATTGGGCATCTTATGATAGTTGGGAATCATATGATTTCTTCACTAAACTCTGTACCCAAATCTTCAGTGATCTCAAGAATCAAGTAGGGTCATGTCATAAGAACTAATTGTTCTTATATTAGGGCTCATAATTAAGTGCAATCTCATAATCCAATCATATTTCTACAGTTTGTAATATGTCCTTGATCCAATTAAATATATCATTATTATTTTATTGGGGAATATTATAAATTATCCCCCTTGGGCAAGTGGTAATTCTATTGATAGTATCATTCATTTAGCCAATGATACAGAATTTAAAAGGCTGTTAAGAAAAGAGAAGTATACATGTATAGGACAAAGTTTTATATTCCAACGTATGGACTTTTCACTTGTGCAGATTAAAATTTAAGTGACTGGACATTATTTACACAAACGATGAGAGTTGGAGATAGGGTAAAACTTTCAGTAATGCTCATCAACTAAGACAGTGCTATGCCTGCTGAACCAAAATATGGAAAAAAACAACCCCAAAGCAATACTTCTAATTCTTTGATTAGGGCCTACTCTTTTAGATTTGGGGGGAAGACTCCCAAGAGGTAAACTTGAAAACATTTCTCAAAGGACACAGCATGACCATGAGGGCTTACTCAGAAATAAGTTTTAAGAAAATTAAACATGTCCTTGGAGAGGACAGTGCCCAGGACGTTTTCTTGGACAGTAGCAGAGCTGTCTTCTGAGAATTTCATGGGAAACCTTAGCCCATTCACCTCATCACCTTCCCTCACTGTGAAAAGAATTTTCACTTCAGACTTCTTGTTTCTAACATGATTTAAGTCCCTCAAGGTGCCAAATTACCATTTGGACGTGGATTAAATAGTGTGGGATTCTTCAAGGGATAGTTCCAAAGATATAAACACTGCTTTCAAAAGTATATATACCTAAACGGCAGATAGGTTGAGAAACAGTTTCA
>NW_022103924.1:2012270-2020337 GCF_000313985.2 Echinops telfairi
AAAAATATAAATACCTTTCTCTTCTGTTCCTTCAGTAATAGCTTTGAACTACTACTGCTCTTTCATAGCCTATGCTTACTACAGTGATTTGTTTATTATATAAACATCCTTTTTCACCTCCCACCAAGATGGTCGAAGTTCTTCCAGGACCAACTATTCATTGAATTTTCTTTAAGCTACTTACTGAATAAGTGAAGGACCTTAAAGTTTTACTACAAAGTCCTGGAAGGCAAGGAGGAGGAACATCCTCACGTTCTCTGTGCCTCTGATTCCTTACCCATATCATGTAGTTCCTGGACAAGATATTCCAGGATCTTTGTCTGTTTGTTTTATAGATTTTATTTAATGTTAATATATTTTATTTAAGAGTTTTACATATCTTTGTCATCCATTGGTTCCTCTAAATCTTGTAAAAGTTCATCTTCAAGATAGCCCTTTGTAAGAAGCCACCATTGTCCAGTAGGCATTAATCTCAGATCTGTCAATTCTTCTGGTTACACCACTTTTTAACCTCCATTATGGACAAATGTCAAACATTTCATGCCTGAAAATTCTGTTATTTCCTTTAGGGCCCTAGAAGTAGAAAGTACATTTATGTTTTGGGGGTAAATAGTGTTAGTGCTAAATAGTTCTACATTGCTAACTTTTAGTATTGCTTGAGCAAAGTGTTACAGGTCTCATGGTCACCACTGAAATTAACCCACAGTGATGGAAGCAAAACCTGTCATCCTTTCAGCCAGATATTCCAGGATTTTATCATACTTATATTAATATCAGCTAGAAAAGAAGTTAGATATTCTTAGTATTCAAGTATATTAAAGAATTTTAAAAATGTTTTTAAAAGATATAAATATCCTGTTTGAAGAATAAGAAACATCTGTATTCTGAAGATGAACACAACTGGGGGAGTTTGAAATATTGATGTGGAATTTTTATTGGGAACAGAAAACAAAAATCTCCATGAGACCTGAGAGTGCATCTCAGGGAGTATTTGGTAACTTTTAATCAAAACACATTTTATATTTTTTGTTTGTTTAGGAAAATTTTTTTTTCACTTCCTGAATTCACCAGCTGTTTTCAAAATAATGAACTTTTCTTTGCCAATCTAGAAATGGCTTTGGAGTGGCACACTCTCTATGAATTTGTACTGTGCATGCACATCATCTATAACTGAGAATGGGACATCTGATGTGAGGGTTACAATCAGTCATTTCTTAATGGTCTGAAACTAGAAATTTTAAACATAAAGACATTTTATTCATATAGAAAATTTAAACTTTCACTGAAAAGGTCCCAGCAATTGTATTTTACTGTTCCTGAGGAGAAAAGCATGTTTAAATATTTGACCAAAGGTCAGGAATAATTACACACCTCCAGGATGTCCCTCGTAAGGCAAGAACCTCGAGACCTTAGTTTGAAGAGGTTACACATCCCAAAAAGCTCTCCTCGGTGCTCTTTGGATCCTTGAACGGCTTCAAAATATCGCTTGGCATTTTCACTTCCAACCACCACGCAGTGCAGTTGCTAAAACAGAAAAAACACAAGATATTTTTGAAGTGTTTGCTCCAAGAATATGTCAGAATTTCCTGGCATTCCCTGTATATACACAGCTTTCGCTGGAGCAGGCAGAATCTCCTCAGGGAGGAAATTTTGTTTTAATTTCCCTGGCAGATGTTGCCATGATGGTGAAATAATAATAATCTGGCCAGTATCACTGAAGCAGAGAACTTACATTTCCTATTTTATCTGTTTTCTAACAATTGAATCAAAATTGCATTTCGGTGGAATATCTACATAACACAAAATGTTTAATAATAAAAATATACATGTTAATACATGTTCCCCCACTCCTTTCTAGGCTCTAGCTGCAATATTGTTGGTAGCGACCAATGAGTTGGTTCCAATTTTTAGCGAACCCATGTACAAGACACCACCCAGCCCTGCACATTCCTTGCTGCTTGAACTTATTGTTACAGTCACTGTGTCAATCCATCTTGCTAAAGTTGCCTCTTTGTCATTTAATTTCTTGGGTGCTGCTTCTATGAGCCAATGCCTACGTAAAATGAACCCCTTGGTAGCATCTATTTATCATGGTGTTACTCATTGGTCCAGTTGTGAAGATTTTTGTTTTCTTTACTTTAATGAGTTGCAATCCATACTGCAAGCTGTATTGATTGTAAATGCTTCAAGTCCTCTTCAGTTTTACCAAGCAAGGCTGTGTCACCTGCATGCCTAATGAGCCTTCCTTCAATCCAGATGCCAGGTTCTTCTGCAAATACTCCAGTTTTTCAAATTATCTGTTCAGCAAACAGGTTCAAAAACTAAGGTGAGAGGATCTGACCCGGATGCACACCTTTCCTGACTTTAAGCCACACAGTATGCCTTTGTTCTGTTCACACGACTGCCTCTTGCTCTATTTACAGGTTTGGCTTGGGCACAAGAAAAGAGCCCTAGAATTCTCAGTCTTTGTAATATATCCATAATTTGTTATGATCCACGTAGCCTTCGCATAGTAAATAAAGCACAGGTAAACATCTTTCTGGTACTTTGTTTACACTCAAGATTCATCTGATGTCAGCAATGATATCTCTTTCCACATCCTCCTCTGAATCCAACTTGAATTTCTGGCAGTTCCCTGTCAATGTACTGCTATAACCATTTTAAATTATTTTCATCTTGATTTTACTTGCATGTGATATTAATGATATCACTATTATAATCAACATCACTTACTTCCTATAATCTTCCCCCCCGCCAAATCACTATCTCAATAAAATTAAATTATCACCTAAAACAACTATGAAATAATGTGTTGGTGGCAAAAGAGTTATAATAATGCTGTCGACTAATAGCAAAAAGGCAGCCACTGTTTTAAAAATACTGAATCTGTGAAACAATTTTAGATAGAGAACATGGGGCTGGTACTCTTAAGAGCGCATACAATTTTAGCATCTATGTCAATATGGTTTTTTTTGCTGGATACTTTTAACAAATATGAAGCAAATCTGAAAAATTAAATGCAAGTTGATTGGCTCCAGGTACATGTTCTTGGAAGAAACAAATGCATTCTAAGTTTCTTGGGAGAAACATGGAATGCACCCACTGGAAAGTCATTTCTGTTGGTGGGATTAGCCAGAAATGATACTGACTAATCATCATCAGAGCTGTTTATACTGTAATCAGTTACTCTAGAAAAAGAAAACTCTTATTAATAATAAATGCCAAGTGCTGAACAATTATTATATGTAAAGCATTTTATTTTAATTCTTTTAACTCCAATAACCTATGCAACTTCAGTTTCTGCATTTTACAAATAAAGAAATGGAAATGTAGAAAAGTTAAGTTGCTTGTCTAGAGTTACCCAGCTGGAAGTGTCACTTCTAGGACTTATACTTGAATTTAAACTCTTCTTAAACTTAACTCATCTATTTCTCATCTCTAATCGGTCTCTCTTAAGAAAATACCCTAAAGACCTTGGTTTTAAGGTGTTATTAATCAGTACATTGACTTGATCAATATCAATGTCCCACACACCTGTTTACAGTCCTGGACAAAAGCGATTAATGCAACTAATGGTTCAGTTGTCTGATGGCCCTTCCTACTGACCCATCCTTGAAATTGATGTATATTATGGGGCCATTAGCAAAATTTTAATGGTAATTTCTGTGTGATTTAAAAATATTTTGAAGTCAGGGCTTACCAGAGATACTCGTGTATAAGCCGAGTTTTTCTGAAAATTTTAATGCAGTTTTTGTGGTAAAATTAGGTGCCTTGGGTGATATTCGGGTTGGCTTATACTCAAGTATTATATGGTATATGAAAATTTTAACAAAGCTCAAGATAACAGCTTTCTAAATAGTTGAAACTTTGTAATAAGTTTATGGGAAGGCTGCCCCACATAAAACAACAGTTTTTATAAAGAAGGTTGGGGAGATCTCGGATGAGACAAAAGGGAGAAGACTATCAACTTTGATAAATGAAGAAACTTTGGTTGAAGTCCAGAAACTGGTGGAAGATAATAGAATTACCAGTGATATGGCAGCTACTGAAGTTGTGATCTCACATGATTTAGCATTTTCCCCAACAGTTTTATTAGTACATAATTCACATATCATACAATTCAGTAGTTCAGTCACATGATGAATTGAAGAGTTGTACAATCATCACAGTTTTAGAACATTTTCTTCATTCTTATACTCATCATCATTAGCTTCCCAATTGAAGTGAACATTCTGGCCTCAGAAAGCTTTTTAGGCTCCATGGGTACCAAAAGCACTGCGTGAAGATTGGCTAGCTCAAAAAACTAACCTTTCCATCCATCTCTTAAGCAAAGTTGAAGCGAATGAAGATGACATGAGGTACAGATCATCATCAGCACTAGTCTGATCCAGAGAGCAAGGGCTAATCAAAATGCGCTCCCTGGCGTCCAGGGGGCCTTCTGGCCAGTTCAGTTCAAGTCAGAAGGGTCAACTCAGCAGGTGATGATGACTGGTTTTGGGGGGTTTCCAAAGTGTAATTTTGATCAATTTTCTTGAAAAACATATGATAATCATGGAGGACTGACATGAAAACTGCATTAGTGAGCAAAGGGCCAGGAAAGTTGTGCCCGGAAAAATTCCCATCATCACAATGAGCCTGCTCATTCTTTGAGGGTAAAGGGCTGTACGATGAGAATTGAATTTACTTACCCAATCATCGACCCAAAAGGCCTGATTTTGCTCATTTAGACTTCTTTTGTTCCCCAAACATCAACAACATTGACAAGGAGCATGATTTAACTCGCCTGAAGATGCTGAAAACACTCTTGTGATGTGCTGAAAGTAAACAGCACAGAATTCTTTGGGGAAGAGTTAGAGATGAAGACACTGCCTATAGATGGAGGCTCGATCACGAAATGATAACTTTAATTGCATATTTATTTTAACTTTATGAAAAAAAGTAACTTTATAGTTTTGTTAATAAAGGTTTTTGTGATTTTGTAGCAGTATTTTTTTCACTTACACTTGTATATTTGAATGTTAATCTTAGTGTAGGAACTATTTTCTACTAGTTTTTATTTTAATTTGTTTTAGTTTCTTTCTCATTGTTAGACTGAATTGTATTCTTCAAAAAGCTATACTGAAGTCCTAACTATGTACCAGTGAATGTGATCTTATTTGAAAACAGAGTTTTGAAGATGCTATTAGTTGCCAATTGTTGCTAGGCTCTCTTTTTTGAGTTAGAGGTTTTTTTTAATTTATAGGCTTTCTTGGAACAAAATAGACCAGTTTTAAATTCATAGCTCAATTTAAAAAATTATTAGTTGGGATTTAATACATACATCACTCCATATTTCAATCACACTAAGCAGAATTGTACAATTGCTAACACAATCAGTTTCAACCAGTTTTCTACATGGACTCTTTGACATGGTCTCTCTTAAAACCCACCGCCACCCCTGTACACCCCTCCCCCTAAACCAATTACTCTACTTGCTGTCCCTATACAGTCATCAATCCTAGATTTCATATACCAAAACACAGAAAAGCATATAACAGTTCCAAGAGGGTGTCCTCCATTGACATAACACCTTTAAAACACACTCTAACATGAACAAACAAAACGATACAAATAAAAAATACTGAACATTTTGGAAACCAGATCAGATTCAGCCTGCATCATAGGGAGGATCTACTGACAAAGTTTTAACTGTTCAAGTCAGATTTAAGCCTTTGATCTTCTATACTCCTCTCTCCAAAGCACTGTTTAGTGACCGCTTTCCTCCCATCCCTCAATTTTAGATAGGGGAGTTCTCTGAAGCCTTATTTCCTAAGTAAATCCACAAATGAGTCATGGTCTCCCACTGTCATCTATCGCTTTTTGCACACCAGATTATCACAACTTAAGCTCTGATACTGATCCCTCCTTCTACATCAGATTATATGGATTCCAATCCTTTGGTAACTGATGACTGTGTGCTTCTTCCATATGGACTTAGTTGACTTCTCACTTAAATGGCTGCTTGTTTGACTTTAAGACCCCAGACATTATTTTTTCTTATAGCCGGGCTCAATCGAAATTCTTCACCACATTTTACTATAGTATCATCTATTACCTTCTTGAGGGCAAGAGTAGGGCAGGGCAATGATGTAAGAACTAATTGTACTTACTTTGGAGCTAGGATTTAGTGCCAGTCCAAAGTCCATTCTGGATCTATGCTCCTCCCCCTCCCCCTTTTAATTTGCTGTAACTTTGAAGTTGAAACATAGTTCAATCATGTCAAACAGAATTGCACATTTTCTTCCATAATCAGTCGCCAAACAAACTTTCCCTTCCTGGACTCCATAATATAATTTCCCTTTAACTCCTCCACTCTTTAACCCTGCTCTCCCAAAAACCCTTGCTATATTTTTCTTCCTTATAGGCGCAAAGCCTCTGTGTTTCATTTACCGAAAAACAGAAAAACAAATAACACAGTTTCAAGAGGGTGACCCCCACTGGCAACACACCACTGAGCTTCAACACACCAGAGCTACACCCTATAAGATACACAACCATAAGCAAAATAAAACAGAACGTCCATCACAGGATTGCAGGAATAGTACGAATCTTAATACAGCATATAGGGGCTTGATGTAGCAAGACCTTGTTTGTCCACCAACCAATACACCACTCTTGGCACAGCTGTCTGCTTCAGACACCAGGTGCTTTCCAACTTAAGCCCTCGGGTTACAAGTGTATCTGAGTTCACCCAGTGGAGTTCCTGCATGGGGTCTCACCTATGCAGCCTCTGGAGCTTGCCCTGTGCCCCAAAGATCTAGGATGCAGTGTCCCAGCAGTCTACAGCAACTGACCTGGGTTCTTGGATACCCCCAAATGCTCTAGATCTACGTTGCCTACCTGCTACACACCAGTAAAGACACTCCCCAGTTGATGTCCCCCAAAGCAGCCTCAGTCACTCCTCCCCCCACCTGGAGGTAGCCATCCCACCCCAACAGAGGGGCACCTATGGTCCCACCAAAATGACTGTTCCCTCTCTCCGCTCCTGCCCCTCCCTTCAGTAAGTCTCATTCCACTGACAGGGCTGCCTCCCTCAGTGGCTGTCATATGGATCTGGGGGACCTCACTGGAGATCCACATGGCAACCACTAACAGAAAGCATCCCTCCCTCTCCCCCAATCGTTTAATCCCAGATGTTTTGAGGCACACTACAGTCAAATGGCCTACACTATACTTACCTGGAGAGGAGGCCTGGCTCATTGGCACTGATGCAGCTCTTTACTAGGCTGTCTGGTCCCCAGCCGGAAGACTGGCTGGCCTGCAAGCCTGAGCTCATGCCTGTTCTGCTGCTTGCTCATCCCATAGCAGACTCAAACAGTATTAGTACTTTTGTGCTTGACTAAGTACACTCAGCATAATGTCTTCTAGATCACTCCACGAGTTGAGGTGTTTCATGGTTTCATCACTGATTTGGGGGGGTACATAGTATTCCATTGTGCTTATGTACCAGAGTTCTTTATCCTCGCTTCTATTGATGGGAATTTAGACTATTGCCAGCTTCTTGCTATTGTGAACTGTGCTGCAGTGAACATGGGGGGGAGCAAACATCTGTTCATGATCTGCTTCGTATTTCTTTAGGGTATATGCCCAGTAATGGGATTGCTAGATCATATAATTCAATTGCCATCTGTTTTAGGCATCATCATATTGCCTTCCACAGTGGTTGTACATATTTACAAGTCCACCAGCAGTAGATAAGAGTCCCTATCTCACCACACCCTATCCAACATATGTTATTCTCAGTTTTTTAAAAATTGGGCCATAGTACTGGGTGCTATCCTATGGTTGTTTTGACTTGCATTTCCCAGGTGACTAATGACTGGGAGCATTGACTCATGTGTTTATTGGCCATTCAAGTGCCATCCTTTGTGAATTGTCTGTTCAAGTCCTTTGCCTACCTTCTCAGAGGGCTATTAGTTTTTTCTTGTTGTAGGCTTTTAAAATTCTGCAGATTTTAGCAATTAGTCCTTTGTTATATCACTATTAGATATCTTTTCCCAGTCTGTGGGCTCTCTTTTCACTCTTTTT
>NW_022103924.1:2022527-2024095 GCF_000313985.2 Echinops telfairi
TTTTTTTTTTTTTGGCTTTTGTCAAAAATCAATTATCTGTATGAGGATGTTTTTATTTCTAGGTTTTCTGTCTTGATCCATTGCTCCATATATCTATCATTGTACCAGGCTATTTTGACAACTGTGGTTTTAATAGTAGGTTTTGAGGTCAGGTAGTGCAAGACCACCTACTTTGTTCTTCTTGAAGAGTTTTTTTTTGCCTGTGCTGAGCTTCTTCCTTTTCCATATAAAGTTGGTAATCAGTTATTCCTTTTTTTAAAAAATGAAGCTGGAATTTGGAATAGGATTTCATTGAATTTGTATATTGTTTTAGGTAGCATTGACATTTTCACAATATTGAGTCTTCCGATCTGCGAACATGGAACATGCTTCTATTTGTGTAGGTCCCTTTTGGTTTCTTGTAGTAACGTTCTGTAGTTTTCTTCGTACAGGTCTTTTTCTTTTCCTTTTTTTGGTTAGGTTTATTCGTAGGTATTTCAACTTTCGTGTGCCTATTGAGAATGTTGCTGATTCCTTCATATCTTTTTCTGCATTCCAATCACTGGGTATATAGGAATCCAATTGATTTCTGCATGTCATTTGCAGTAATCCTATTGTGGACTCAAGACTCTTAATATATAAAATCATATCACCTGTAAATAATGAGTTTCACTTCTTCTTTACTCAATTGTACACCCTTGTTATCATGTCATTGTCTATTGTACAGGCTAGGACTTCCCGCACAATGCTGAATAAAAGTGGGGATAAGAGACATCCTTGTCGGGTTCTCTTATTCGGTGGAAATGTTTTCAGCTTTTCTCCATTGAGTGTAATATTGGCTATTGGTTTTTCATATATGGCTTTTATTATATTAAGGAATTTCCCTTTACTCCTATCTTTTCGAGGGTCATTATTAAGAACAGTTGTTGGATGTTATCAAAGGCTTTTACTGCATCACTGATGTGATCATATGGTTCTTGTGCTTTTCTTGTTGGTGTGATGGATTATGTTGATTGTTTTAGAATGAATCCCACTTGGTCATGATGTATTATTTGATATTCAATTGGCCAAGCTTCTCTTGAGGATTTTTACATCTATGTTCATGAGAGATAACAGTCTGTAATTCTCTATCCTTGTCAAGTCTTTGCCTGGTTTTGGTATTAGTGTTATGCTGGCTTCTTAGAATGTGTTTGGGAGTTTGCTACCCATTTCTATGTTCTGGAAGAGTTTGTGTAGAATTGGTGTCAGCTCTTCTCTGAATGCTTGGTAGAATTCTCCTGTGAAGCCATATTAACTGGGACTTTTTTTTAGTTGGGAGTTTCTTGATCTTATCTGTTTATTTCTTTGCTTTGGGTCTGGTTCAAGTTCTTAATGTCCATATGTATTAATTTAGGGAGAGAGTGAATTTCCAGGTATTTGTCCATGTCCTCCAAATTACTGAATTTGTTGGAACACAGCCTTTTGTAGTAATGCATTATTAATCTTTTTATTTCATTAGGGTCTGTTGTGACTTTCTCTGTTCCATCCCTAATTCTAGATATTGAGGTCTGTTCCTTCTTTTCCTTTGTGAAGTTTGCTAGTGGTTTATC
>NW_022103924.1:2024523-2026377 GCF_000313985.2 Echinops telfairi
TTTTTTTGTGTGTGTGTTCTTTCCATTGTTGATTTCAAGCTTTATGGTGCTAGGGTCAGAGAAGATAGTTTGAAAGACCTCTCTGTTTGAATTTTCTCATGATTGCCTTGTGTGACAGCAAGTGGCTTATTTTCAAATATGAGCTGTGTGCATGGAAGAAAAATGTATTGTTTTGCTATTGGTTGGAGAGCTCTGAAAATGTCTATGAGATAGTTAAGGTTTATTGTGCAAACCTGGCCAATAAACACAAATGGGATTAACTGAAGGGTGGGGAGATAAATGGCTTGGGGAGCCTCGCCTTTCTAATTCTCTAGCTGCTTTTTGATGGTCGGACCATGCCTTAGACAGTTCCCTGCTTCAGCTGGCAAGGCTCACATTGCCAAGGAGAAGTCACATGGATCTACCCTGATATAGACCTGGATGCTGGAGCAGCCATATGGAGACCCCTGCTAAGGCTGAGCTGCTTACATGCTCACTGATTCGGCTTTCCTCCTGCAGTCAGCATCATTGCATGTGTTTTGTGAGATTGAGGAGGACTTTGTAGATCGGTATCGGACATATGGGCCAATGTTGGACTTATGGACTTGGGCAGCACTGGGTTGGGATGTTTTCTTAATTTACACTTACCCTTTATATAAAACTCTCATATATAAGTTCCTGTGGATTTGCTTCCTAGTCTATCCAGAATAACACAGTCTATTAGGTTGAGTTGTTTGATTGTATTGTTCAGCTCTTCAGTTTCTTTATTGAGTTCCTTACCTGTTGATCTATCTTTCTTTGAGAGTGGTGTATTGAAGTCACCTTCCATAATTGGTTAAAATCCCGCATCACCCTCAGGCTTTCTTTGATTCGTTTTCTTTTATATTTGATTGTTTTTCTCATTTGCTGTACTCTGCTTGGTTATCTTCGAGATCTCTGATTTGATTTTCCATTCCTTCCTTTTATTGGTGAGATTATTCACCTTTTTCTTTATTTCTGCTGTCATTCCTTACCTCTTGCATTTCCCTTCAGTGTGAGAATTTTGGTACCTCTAATTTTTCATCAGTTTTCAGATTTGATGCCTAATTTCTCGTACGGCCCTACAGAGCCATTCTCAAGTATTCTTTCTCAGGAAATTCAAGAGCTGCTTCTTTTGTGTAAACCATTGGATTTAGGTCTTCAGTAATTGACTTTTGTTTATCTAGATTTTTTTTTACAGTAGCTGCTGGTGTTGGCTTTTGTTTACCGTACATTGCATCTTGGTTGAGTTTAAGGTGGTTTGTAGTCTTCTGGCATGTGCAGTGGGAGGGCTGGCTCTTTAGGTTAGAGGAGGATTAGATAGGTGCTGGAAAATGTATTGTAAACAGATGAGGAGGGAGTTAGGTGAGTAAGAGAATTAGGGTACAGGTGTTCAGGAGTATGTCTTAAGTGGTGGTATTAATCATAGGGAGTCTTCCCATTAAGTATAGTCATTTTTAATGAGTTGGTGGAGCTATTTTACTTGGTAACTTAAAGGAGAGTGTCTGTTTACTGAGGTGGAGGGAACAGGTTCCAGAAGTTGTAGGGGTAGAGGAGAGGTATTTGAACCTACCAGAGTCCCTTATTGACCCTGCATATTATGTAGGGAGTGTGCAGTCTTTCCATAATTGGGTTTTAAATCATGGGTTCCTGCACAGCTCAGAACTACTCATTCCTTACATATAGTCCTAGGGGGGAAATGAGCTATTACAGGGGCTTTAGACCAATGGGTGATTAGGCTAAGGACTGTGAGCTCCAGTTTCACAGGCTACCTAGCCTGCTGTGGGAAAGTCACTGAGAAACCTGGAAATACCAGGTTCTGTTTTCTCTGGCGGTGTAAGTTTTGTGTTTCCCTTC
>NW_022103924.1:2027238-2029534 GCF_000313985.2 Echinops telfairi
AATCTATTATCATTATTTAGAATTTCCTAATTGTTCAAAAAGTAATATTCAAACTTGTTTTTATTCCTTCCCAATCCAGAACCTAAGGGTCCTGCATTGCATTGGTGTCATTCTCATTCAGGTTATATTTACAAAAATCAACTACATAGACCAAAAGGATAGCAACTGCTCACAAATAATGTTCAGAAAAAACAGGAAGAGGTAGAAATGAAGTATGAATGGAAACGAGTGGGAAAGGTGCTGTTACATTAAGGGGAGTGCGACTTGAAACACACCTGTTCAGTGTCAAACTGTACAGCCAAGGCTGTGTAAACTTCCACCCAAACTATAATGAAAGTTGAAAAAGAAAAAAAAATTCAAAATTTTGTGGAGTGCTGTCCAAAACATAAAGTTAATTTATAGATAAAAGGAAGAAATTAGCATAAATAAAAAACAGATATTAAGTGTAATTGCAATGAAGCTATAACTCTAGAAAGTTTCTTTGCGCCTCTCTCCAGTTCCCATTCCTTCCTCTAGGGCAACAACTGCTGTAGCTCTGCTCTAACAAAGAACAGGAAGATGAGGGGCTCCTCATGGAGCTGCATGCGTTCACAGAACAACAAAAGCTGCTGTGTACAATTCTATTTTTAGAAGAAAATTGCATAAATTTAAGATTGGATCATTCTTAGGTTAACTACTACCACATGTAGCAGATGTTTGTTCTTAAATAGATGCCAACTGAATATATAAAGAACAATTCAAATTTAACACTTATAATTAAACTTAAACCTCCTATCAGATCTTCTCAAGTGAGCACATTTAAAGTACATACATTTCATTTATTTAGAGATATAAATGGAGCAGTGGTTAATACTCTATAAAGATTTTAAAAACTAGTGTAATTTTAGATGCTTACAAAAAGCACCTTTACAATAGCTGACACACAAGTTCTTTTGCTTTAATTTTATTTTGGGGAGAATCTATTGTTCCCAGTTTCATTATGTTCAACATGAAAAGGTTGCATTAGATAGCACAGGGCAGTACTACTCAATTTTTTCATGGCATGGCTAATGTAGAACATGGTAACAGGTGAATAACCACCTGGACTGAACAGAGGAAGCTATTCAAAGTTCGAAACCAATCTAGCCAATTTCTCTCAGAGAGTTTATAAAGACCAAAGTGCTGGTGTACTTATAACTCATTTGAGACATACCTTAAGTTTTGGCCACAGTTTGGGGAGCTGTAATCTTCCTACTCAAATTGGCATACCGGGGAGCTAGTGAGGAATGTAGAAATTGGGCCCTACCCCATGTCTACATCAGTACTTTAAAAAGATCCCTAGATGATACATGGATATATTAAAGCTTAAGAATTACTGTTCCGAGAAATTTTTAGCTCTAAAATTCAGCCAGCTGAATCATTAATCTCTTTTATGAGACGTGTCGCTATTGTATTTGTTAAACTCAATATTACACTTAGAATAAAGTTTAAAATCCTATTTTTACATGAATTTCCACCTAATTTTTAAAAGCAGACACACGTTCACTTCTTAAGTACAATAAGGGAAGTATACCTACCTGTTTGTATACCTGTCGTAAATACATGATCTCCTCCACAGTTCCCAAGGATATCAGTCTGAACACTTTGACATCCCTACATTGCCCAATCCTATATGCTCTGCAAAATGATGAAAAATAAACAAAACCAAGAAATTAGGCTCAAGAAGTAGTTTCTGGAGTAAAAAAAATAGGAACAAGTTAAATTTTACATTTTGGTTAATATTTTTATTACTTAATAATAATGCAAAAAATGAAATTCTTATAAAAAGACTATTGTGGAAAAAAATATTGTAGGAAATATAAAAACATCAACTTAATTTCTGTTATACACATCACCTTCCAGGGTCCTCAACATTTTTCCTGAACTTACAGTTGTCTTTTTTATGGCAATCTTAAGCTTATGGATGAGTTGCATTCTCAATGTTTCCACTCATGTGAAACTCTCAAAAAGCCAAATGAATATGCAGTGAGTGACAGAAAGCTGATCAGCAAGGTGCTTGGTGATGGTAGTGGGTGGTATGAACAGGGTAACAAAGGGGCATAAGGAGAATTTTACCATGTGTCTAAGAACATAATATGTATGTTAACTAAGATATTGGTTCTTGATAGCCAAGATAAAGAAGTACAATATTACACCAAAATATCATAAGAAAAACAACCAAAAAAACGTGGAGGAGATTGGCCAAGTGATCATTTTTCTTGAATGCTATCAGAGGAGAAAGGCATTGAATTAGTTAGTTTATTGTGCCAACCTGGCC
>NW_022103924.1:2030276-2032276 GCF_000313985.2 Echinops telfairi
CATCATTCTTAAAACATTTGCTTTCTAAGTGAGCCCTTGGTATCAGCTCCTCATTTTCCCCCTCCCTCCCTGCTCTCCCCTCCCTCATGAACTCTTGATAATTTATAAATTATTATTTTGTCATATCTTACACAAATTTATAAAAAAAATAACTTTATCCTTATTCTTGCTACCTCAATAATGAGGTCTAATTTGCACTGCATAAGTCTTTACCCAACAGAGTACTGTGCATACTATAACTTGGACGCTCTTCTTGGCACAGTGTATTCTAAGACAAATTCTATCTATCAAGCGAATACCAAATACCTTTGAATGGCCCTACTTATCTACTGTAAAGCTCTGGGAATATTAAATGTTCATGAAATGTTTTCAACAAAGCAAATTTACTATCAAGTCAGTTCTGACTCACAGAAACCCCATAGGACAGGATAGAACTGACCCTGTCAGTTTCTGAAACTATAATGCTTTATGGTAGTAGAAAACTTTACTTTTTCCCACAGAATGCCTGGTGGTTTCGAACAAGCAGCCCAATTCATAACCACTAAGCCACCAGGACTAATATGAACCAAACAGTAGTGGAAAATGTAATTTTCTACAAGAAAACCCACACCTTTGAATGGCCCTACTTATCTACTGTAAAGCTCTGGGAATATTAAATGTTCATGAAATGTTTTCAACATTCCTATAACATTGAAGCATAAATGTCTACAACATTGAAAATTCAAAATATTTTTTTCATTAAAAACAAAACAAACACTGGGTCTGAGCCCTTTATTAACTTATAGGTCTTTGACCTTTTACTTTCTTCTATGGTTGCCTATTTTGCTTTTGACCTCATCTTTAATCAAGCTAAATAATCTGTATTCATTTAAAAGAAGGTCCTTTTCATGTAGACTTTCAAAAGTATGTGAATAAAACTATACACAGAAAACTAGACATTATACATAGATTAGTTAGCCTTTTCTATTTTAAAGATTCTATGTGTCTTTTTACTTTGGATTCCAAGCTCAATGCTACTATGCCAAAGCCAACTCATAGTGACTGTATAGTGGATGGTAGAACAGCCTCTTTGAGTTTCTGAGTCAGTATATGATTAAAGGAATAGAAAGCCCTGACTTTCTCCTGAAGAGCCACTAGTGGTTTCGAACTGCCTACCTTACAGATGCCCAACATGTAACCACTATACCACCAGGCCTCCTCTTACTTTGGATTAGGAAAATAAAAAATTTGTCATCTCACTGTCAACTAATATTAAAACTTATGTTTATAATTTTTGCCTCAATAATATATAGTCTTATTTTTATTTTTCTGGGTTTTCTTCCTTTCTAATTTTAAAAGGTATATTTTTTCTTCCATTTGCTTTCGGGCTTTCATATTTTCTAAGAAATTAACTGAAGACTATATTAACATCAGGATGGAAATACATTCACTTCTCACTTATCAACATGTTTAGTTTCCAAAGACCATGTCACTATGTGAAAATCAGCATTTATGATGGAATTGTAATGTGACATTGAAGTATGAATCCACATCAGATTACAAATGAAGGATTACTGCCAATTGAGCTTATAACTGCCAAATTATATCATTACATAATTGCTAAATCACTGAAAATCATGTGTGTGTTAGGCCAGGTTAACTAGAGAAACAAATCCAGAGACCCTCATATGTTTGTGTGTGTGTGAGAGAGAGATTTATATCAAAGAGCAATTGCATATTGAGAAAACATCCCAGCTCAGTCCACACCAAATTCTTAAGTCCAATATTAGCCCATATGTCCAATACTAGTCCATAAATTCCTCTTCAGACTCACGCAGCACATACAATGATGCAGAATGCTACGAGATCACAGGCTATTAGGTGAAAAGTCTTGTGGATCCAGTGGCAGTACAAACATCTCAGCACTGGCATGGGTTTTCACATGGCTCCTCCAGGTCTCCAAGTGTGGCTCTTCAACAGCAAGGTGAAGCAGACAAAGGGGCTGTTCAATGGTCTCAGGA
>NW_022103924.1:2033405-2034356 GCF_000313985.2 Echinops telfairi
ACTGAGACACAGTGTGGGAACTGTGCCCAATCTGACCCCACCACATAGGGGTGAAACACAAAGGGCGTGCAAAAGAGCAGCAAGGGGAGCAAAGAATGAAGTCCCTGGGGAATACCAAAAATAGACTTTGGGGGAAGGGTGTGGCACCTCATCAGACTCAACCAGAAAACTCTCCTGAAAAATCAACAAACAGATCTGGAACAATTTATAGGCTTTTCTTCTTTTGTCGTTGTTTTTTTGTTGTTGTTGTTTTGTTTTGCTCTGTCTTGTTTTTGTGCTTACTATTGTCTCTGCATGTCTGTCTAGACAAGATAGGTAGTATAAACAGTCCAGAGAAGAAAACAAGGAGACCAACAGTTCCAGAGGGACACAGGGAGAAGGGGAGGTCCGGGAAGGGAAGGGGGTTGTCAACAAACCCATGGACAAGGGTAAAACAAGTGATCTAAAATCGATGATGATGAGGGCATAGGATGCCTGGTGGGGCTTGATCAAGGGCAATGTAGCCGGGAGGAATTACTAAAACCTGAATGAAGGCCGAACATGACAGTGGGACAAAAGGAAAGTAAAAGGAAATAGAGGAAAGAACTAGGAGGCAAAGGACATTTATAGAGATCTAAATACAGGAATGTACATATGCAAATATATATAACAACAGGGAAACTGACCTTTGTAAATATATTTATATGT
Source organism: Echinops telfairi (assembly GCF_000313985.2). Classification (NCBI taxonomy): domain Eukaryota; kingdom Metazoa; phylum Chordata; class Mammalia; order Afrosoricida; family Tenrecidae; genus Echinops; species Echinops telfairi. The sequence goes on from NW_022103924.1 coordinate 2,034,093, forward strand.
TAAATATTAAGGTAGCAACCAGACATTGGACCTCTACTCAAGTACTCTCTCAATGCAAGAATATTTTGTTCTAGTAACTTGGCATTCTGTGATGCTCACCTTCCCGACACAATCACTGAAGTCAAAATGGGTGCATAAGCAAGTGTGCTGAAGAAAACTGATGGTACCTGGCTATCAAAAGATATAGTGTCTGGGGTCTTAAAGGCTTAAAGATAAACAAGCGGCCATCTTGCTGAGAAGCAACCAAGCCCACATGGAAGAAGC
>NW_022103924.1:2035942-2036953 GCF_000313985.2 Echinops telfairi
TGTTTGTTTGTTTGATGTGAGGGGATAGGCCATTTGGAGTTCATTCTACCAGGCCAGACTGTTAATCAAGCTTTCTATTTAGAGGTTCTGAGATTATTGCATAACAGTGAGTGACAAAAAAGACCTGATTTGTGGCAGACAGGGAGCTGGTTTTGCCATCACAACAATGCAGCTGCTCATGCATCCATCTCAGTGTGCCAGTTTTTTTTGCAAAAAACAGCATGCCTTTCTTGGCCCATGCACCTTACTTATCTGACCTCGCTCTGTGAGACTTTTTTGTTTCCGAAAATGAAAAGGGACATGAAAGAGCAGAGTTTTGATGACATAAAAGATATTAAAAAAAAAATCAAGGGAGGTGCTATCAGCCATCCAGACAGATGAGTTTGAAAAATATTTCCAGAATGAAACTGCAGACTTAACAAATGCATTAGGTGTAATGGAGAGTACTTTTTTTTGTTTGCTTAAGATCATTTTTGGGGGGGCTCTTACAGCTTGTATAACAAACCATACATCAATTATAATGGAGAGTATTTTAAAGGTGATAAAGTTGTTTTGTAAAAAAATGTAAATACATAGCTTGGGGGGAAAATTCCATATTCTTTGAGAGCTACCCTTCATATATTTACTTATTAATCTGGATAATAGTGATATTCAAATAATTTATATGCTTATTTATTTTGCCTAGTTGATCTCTTGATTTCCAAAAAAGTATATTAAATATCTGATAGTGATTTTGTATTCACCCATTGCTTCTCATCATAGTTTTGGTTTAGTTATATAATGATTGTTATTTTTGATGGGTTGTATTCTTTTTGGCTTTGTTTAAAGAGTCCTAGAGGCACAGTGGTTAAGTGTTCAGGTATAAACAAAACTGTCAGCAGTTCAAACCTACTAGCCACGTCACCAAAGAAAAAGGTGGCACTCTGTTTCCATAAAAAATTATAGCTTTGGAAGTCCAACAAGGCAGTTCTACTTTGTCTGTATGAGATTACTGTGAATCTCAATTGACGA
>NW_022103924.1:2038611-2041559 GCF_000313985.2 Echinops telfairi
AAAAAAAATCTGTCATCAATAGAATTTCTTTGGAACGTTTTTTTCTAACATCCTGGAAAATCTCTTTTAAAACTGACTTTTAGGGTCCATGTAAGTAGGCTATCCTGGTTTCCATATTTCTGGATATTCAAATATTATTTCTGAAAGGTTTCTTTAACATAACTATTTAAAGAGCTAACCTGTTACATTTCAAGTTAAATAAAGTCATATATATATACACTTAATATCTCAATTTAGTAGACAATTTTTTTCTTCTCTATTTGACTATACGCAGCTAAAAAAATCTTGATATTATATATCAAATAAATATAAAACATCCTGAATAGCACAGAGAAGAACATCTAGCTAAGGACTACAGGGCTAAATGAATGATGTCAGTGAGTTCTCTGGCTTCCGTTTTGCCTAAGAAACTCCTCCAGCCGGAGAGAAGCCAAAAAACTGGAAATACCAACTGGCATAAAGGCCCAAGGAAAGTCACCTCCTTTAACCAAAGAAGCAGGAAGGACTCACTCAAGCAAGATAATAAAAATATTACTTTTTCCAAACATCAGAGAAAACTTGATAGCCCCACCTAGGTTTCCTCACTCATATGACTGTCATAGTATTAAAGAGTCTACTAAAACATAATACTTGGAAGTCTAGGATATAGTAAAGAAAAGGGAAAAAAGAGTTGACATGCCAAAGAATAAAGAAAATATCAACTTGAACAAGAAAAGACAATCAACACATGGTAATGCTGAAACGCATTCCATGTTGCAATTACTTCACAAGAATTTCAATATTGCCATCATAAAAATGCTTCACTAAGAAATTATAACATACTTGAAACAAATTTTAAAAACAGAAAGCCTCAGGAAGAAAGAGGAAGACTTAAGTGAAATTGTACAACTTGGAAACATGCACAATTCGAAGAGAAACAAACAAAATAATTATTAAATGAGAAACCCCCCAAAATTATTGGATGGGTTCAATAATAGAGAGAAGATGAAAGAATAGAATCAATTTATTTAAACACTGATTAGCATTGCTTACTCCATCAGAATAAAACAGAGAAGATAGTTTTTTTGAAAGGTAAACAGACAATAAAATAGCTAACATTCATCAGGCAAAAAAAAAATTCAAGGAAATATGGCTAGAAAATCTCAAATTTGGAAAAAGGCATAAATCTACAGAGCCAAGAAGATAACACCCAAAGTAGGATAAATCTAAAGAAATCCACACCTAACTGATCTTAATTAATCTTCTGAAGTATCTTCAAAGCAGTCCGAGATCAAAGGCACAATATGTATAGGGGAACACCAAGTTGAAGGACAATATATTTCTCATCAAAAACCACTCAGGTGAGAAGGAAGTAAAATATTTTCAAGTGCTAAGAGAGAGGAATTGTCAACCTTGAATTCTATATCCAACAAAACCATCCTTTAGGAATAAAGGAGAAAATCATAAAATTGCCAAATGAAGGAAAATTATGAAAACTCATCCCTAGCATATTCCTGAGAAAATAGCTAAAAATAGTTCAAACAAATAACAAAAGAAAGAGTCTTGGGGGACACCAGGAAGGGAAAAAGAACAAAAAAAAGTATAACAATTGAGTAAATGAATGTTTTGTCCATTGACGATTGCATTTATATGTGATGGTAGACTCAAACATGAAAGCATTATCTGATGTAACTTCCAAACTATGTAGATACCATGTTGTCAGGTGTCATCAAGCAGGTTCTGACCCATAACAAGCTTATGCCCAACAGAAGAAAACACTACCAGGCCCTGCACCATTCTCACAATTGTTCCTATATATGAACCTATCGTTGCAACCACTACGTTAACCCAGCTCACTGAGGATGCTCCCCTTTTCACTGCCCTTCTACTTTATCAAGCATGACGTCCTTTTCCAGGAACTGGTCTCTCCTGACAGTATGTCCAAAGCACATGAGACAAAATTTAGTCATCTTTGCCTTTACAGAACATTCTGGCTGTACTTCTTCCAGGACAGATCTCTTTGTTCTTTTGGGAGTCCATGGTACTTTCAATGTTCTTCAACAGCACCACAATTCAAATGCATCGATTCTTCTTTGGCCTTCCTTATTCAATGTCCAACTTTTTACATGCATATGAGGCCACCGAAAATATCATGGCTTGGTCCAGGCCCACTCTAGTGCTCAAATTATTATCTTTGCTTTTCAACACCTTAAAGAGGTCTTGTGTAGCAGATTTACCCCATGCAATAAATGCACCATTTGCTCTTTTGACTGCTGTTTCCATGAGTATTGATTTTGAGTCCAAGTAAGATGAAAACCTCCTTTTATCATGATGCTACTGTATCAGTCCAGTTTTGAGGATTTTGGCCTTCCTTACATTGAGTTGTAATCCATACAGCAATCCTTGATCTTCATCATCAAGTGCTTCAAGTCCTCCTCACTTTCAGCAACCAACAACTGAAACTAGTGATGAAGAAATAAGAATTTTACCAAGTCCTCAGTCTGAAATTGACCAGACATGCAATCAAGATACATTGACAATTACTGGCTACTGGAATACAAATGTTAGAAACAAACAGGAAGGAACAGTAACTGGTAAACATGGCCTTGGTGATAAAAATGAAGCTGGAGATTGCATGATATACTTTCACAAGACCAATGACTTAGTCATTGCAAATACTTTTTCAGCGACACAAATTGCAACATACATATGGACGTCTCCAGATGGAATACAGAGAAATCAAACTGACTACACCTGTGGGCTCAAAATCAGCGGCTAAAACCAGGCCAGAAACTGACTCTGGAATAGATCAGCAATTGCTCACATGTGAATTCAGGTTAAAGCTGAAGAAAATTAAAACAAGTCCACAAAAGCCAAAATATGACCCTGAATCTATTCCACCTGAATTTCCATCTCAAGAACAGATTTGATGACAGACGACTTGATGAGCTCTGGGAGAACATCAAGAA
>NW_022103924.1:2042224-2058961 GCF_000313985.2 Echinops telfairi
CGGGGAGGGAGGGGAAAAATGAGGACCTAATGTCGGGGGTTTAAATGGAGAGAAAATGTTTTGAGAAACGATGTACAAATGCGCCTTACACAATTGATGTGTGTATGGATTGGGAAAACAGTTGTATGAGCCCCTAATAAAATGCTAAAAAATAAAATAAAATAAATAAATAAAATGAGTCAAAAGGGGGGGGGAAATAAATAAATAAAAGAGCTGCACAGAAAATTTTCAAAGGGCATCTCAAGAAGAAATAAGAGGATATATTTAATATAATTATAAATAAAAGAGGAGGAGCAGAGGCCCCAAACCCATCTATAGACAATAGGGCATTCCCTCACAGAAGGGTTACAAGGAAGAGATGAGTCAACCAGGGTGCAGGATAGCATAGATGAAACCCACAATATTCCGCTGGTTCTTTGAGGCTTGCTCACCCCCCATTCTCATGACCCCAGTCCTGCCTTTCCGGTTTGTCTAGACTGAAGCATGTACACTGGTACAGATAAGAGCTCATGACACACAGAATCCAGTTCAGATAAACCCCTCAGGAACAGAAATGGGAGTAGCGATACCAAGGCTAGCAGGAAGGTGGGGGGAATAGGGGAGGAAGGGGGAACCAACCAACACATAATCCCCCCCAAAGAGGATGAACAACAGGAACATAAGTGAAGGGAGACAGCAATAGGCGTATGATATGAAAACAATAATAATATAAATTTATCAAGGGGTCACAGACGGGGGAAAGGGGGAAGGGAGAAGCTGATACCACAGGCTCACATAGAAAGTCAATGTTTAGAAAATGGTGATGGCAACATATGTACATATATGCTTGATACAATTGATGTATTGAATGTTATAAGAGCTGTAAGAGTCCCCAGTAAAATGATTTAAAAATAAATGTGGCAGAACAACAAAAATTATCTGGACAAAAACAAGTAAGCATGGTCAAAAATAAAGAAGAAAACAAATAACTAAAAGAGGAGAGAGTTATAAAAGGTTGGAAGCTGTCTACTCTTCCCTCGAAGTGATAGCATGTCAGAGAACAGCCTGTGGTAAATCTTATCTGTATAAAGTAGAACCTGTAAGAAACTCCAGACAAAGAGATAAGCTAAAAAGCTACTAATCAATCAAAATAAAACTCTAAAGTTTATTCAATGAACTCAAAATGGCCAGGCAAAGGAAACTAGAGAAATGAAGTACAGTGATAACAAAGAGAAACCAAAAATATAAGATTTGAAGTAAAAGAGATTTAAGAGCTATCTGAACCAATTAAATTCAATGAAATTTATTTGGATCTTCATTCAAGCAACCCACAAGGAAAAAAACTAGGAGAAACTTTGAACACTGACTCCATACTTCATAATATTAAGCAACTATCTTTAATATTTCAGACCGAAAATAGAATTATGGTTTCATTATGAAAAGAGGTCCTTAAAGCAATATATACTTAAAATATTAATGGATGAAATTTTAAAAAATCAATCCATTCATAAAATGCATTTACAAGTATAAATACTCTATCTGAAATTCTTACAAATTGCAAATAAGCATTCAACATTGAATAATGTATAATACTGGGAATTCTGAATTGTATCAGAATATAAAAACCAAAACCAGATAAACAAAAAACCCAATTCAGTTACTGTCAAGCCAATTTCAATATGTCAACCCCACGTGCACAGAGTAGAGCCCCACTCCAGTGGATTCAACGCAGGGAATGGTTCCCAAAAGCTTATCATCAAGTCAATTGTCACTCCGGTAACCCCATATGACACTGCAGAACTAACTGCCCCTGTGGGCTTCCAAGAGTTTAAATCTTTACAGGCGTAGAAAGTCTCAGCTTTCTCTCTCCCAGAGTGATGTTCGCTCTGGGTAGATTCAAATGGCAACCTTTCAGTTAGTGGTAGGGACTTGTATTAGAATGATTGGCTGGTACTTGCAATCTCGTAAAGCATAAATCATAGTGACCCCATGTGAGAGGGCAGAGCTGCTCTATAGGATTTTCTAGTCTGTAATCTCTAAAGAAGCAGATAGTGTAATCTTTCCCCCCACAAAGTTGCTGGGTAGGTTAGAAGTGCCAGCTATTCGGTAAGCAGCTGAATGCTTACCTATTGCACTACCAGGCTCCTTTATTTAGAGTAAGTCATAAAATCAAAGCTACCGCCACTGGGTATAATTCCAACTTATAGTGACCCTGTAGGACAGAGTAGAACTGCCTCTGTGTGTTCTAAGGCTGTAAATATATTTTTTTTTAACATTTTATTAGGGGCTCATACAACTGTTATCCCAATCCATACACACATCAATTGTGTAAAGCGCATTTGTACATCGTTTCTCAAAACATTTTCTCTCCATTTAAACCCCCGACATTAGGTCCTCATTTTTCCCCTCCCTCCCCGCTCCCCCCTCCCTCATGAGCCCTTGATAGTTTATAAATGGGTATTTTGTCATTTCTTGCCCTGTCCGACGTCTCCCTTCATCCACTTTTTGGTTGTCTGTCCCCCAGGGAGGAGGTCACACACAGTTCCATGTAATCGGTTCCCTCTTTCCTACCCCTTCTCACTTTACCCTCCCTGTTTCGCCACTCACACCACTGGTCCTATAGGGCTCATCCATCCTGGATTCCCTGTATTTTCAGTTCCTATCTGTACCAGTGTACCTCCTCTGGTCTAGCCAGACTTGCAAGATCGAATTCGAGTCATGGTAGTGGGAGCGGGGAGGAAACATTTAGGAACTAGAGGAAAGTTGTATTTCTCATCATTGTTACATCGCACCCTGACTGGCTCATCTCCTCCCCGAGACCCCTCTGCAAGGGGATCTCCAGTGGCCTACTAATGGGCTTTGGATCTCCACTCCGCACTCCCCCCATCATTCACTATGGTAAGATTTTTTGTTCTGATGATGCCTTACACCTGATCCCTTCGACACCTCGTGGTTACATAGTCTGGTGTGCTTCTTCTATGTGGGCTTTGTTGCTTCTGAGCTTGATGGCCGCTTGATTACCTTCAAGCCTTTAAGACCCCAGACACTATACTTTTTGATAGCCGGGCACCATCAGCTTTCTTCACCACATTTGCTTATGCACCCATTTGTCTTCAGTGATCCGTTCGACACCCTGTGATCACACAGGTTGATATGTTGTTCCATGTGGGCTTTGTTGCTTCTGAGCTAGATGGCCGCTTGTTTTCCTTCAAGCTTTTAAGACCCCAGAAGCTGTAAATATTTAAGGGAGCAAAAAGCCTCATCTTTTTCCTGCAAAGGGGCTAGTGGAATCATTTAGCAGCTCAAATCGCAATCCATTATGCCATTGGACCCCTTTTAATTTAGAATCGGAACCATCAAAATACTGGTTTTACATTAGAAGGTCTTAGATAGAATGAGAGAAAAATGTGGAATAAAATTCAAAATCATAAAAGAAACCAAGCTTACTGGTTGGATAGAGACTGGAAGGAACCCCAAGACTATAGACCTAATTACCCTTCAGGTCTGGAATTGAACTCACCCCAACTCACTTTTCAGCCAAAGAACAAACAGGCCTATAACATTAGGGAGGTATGAACACCTTAGAATAATCCACACTTTCAGATCAAAAGGGCAGCATTTCCGAAAGGGCAAAGTTCAGTGGGATAAGTGTGATTCACTGAGAGAATTGAAAGAACGAGCATGAATTGTGAAATGTAAAATTGGTGATCTATTCTAAATCTTTACCCAATTCACAATAAAAAGTAAAGGAAAAAATACGCTAATGTTTATATGGCTCATTATTAGAAATTCTAATATTATTAATCTAATATCTTGTAAACTTCAGGGTAGATATGCAATTTATAAAAATAGTTTCTTAGTAATTATAAGGACCAGCCATACTATGTATTAGCTAACTGCTCTAGTATATACATGTTTTAACCTCCACCACAAAAGGGCCATCCAAATATATTACAGTAGATGGTAGAAGAGTATTTCATTTGAAACAAGGTTCCATACTTATTTGTCATGTTTTAACTCACCATTGATATTTTCAGAAGAAAATTAATCTGGGCAGTTTGAAGTCTAAAACATGTATGATATTTGTCAAGATTTTCATTGGATAATAAAAAACATTATAACTAAAAGTCTCAGATTTTTTAATACAAAAATTGGTCTTGAGCAAAGTAAAGGCAATTAACTAATGCTGTTGTTAGCTGACCCCCAAATCATTACCAACTCATAGCAACCCTATGTACAAAAGAATGAAACAGTGCCTGATCCTGTGCCATTGCTCTTACATTTGAGACCTGTGTTACTGCCACTGCGTTGATCCATCTTGTTGAGGGTCTTCTTCTTTTCTGACTCTACTTTACCAAGAGTGATGTCCTTCTCCAGGTCTATCTTGGCATGGCCTAAGTATGTGAGAGGAAGCCTCCCCTTCCTTTGCCTCTACAGAACATTCCGGTGGTACTTCTTCAAAAACACATTTGTTTCTTCTCTTGGAAATCTATGGTAGTTTCAACATTCTTCACCAGCACCATAATTCAGACACATGGATTATTCTTTGGTCTTCCTTGGTCAGCGTCCAACTTTCACATGCATATGAGGCAACTGACTATATCATGGCTTAGGTACGGTGCACATTAATTCACAAAGTAACTTCCTTGCTTTTCAACATTTAAAGTGCAGATTTACATAATGCAACTCTTCTTTTAATCTCTTGACGGCTGCTTCCATGAGCATTGATTGTGGATCCAAGAAAGATAAAGTCCTGGCCAATCTGTGCTAGGTTTATCATGATGTTACTTATCTAATAGTCCAGTTGTAAGGATTTTTATTTTCTTTATGTTGATGTTTAACCCATACTGAAGGCTGCAATCCTTGGTTTTCATCAAAAGTGCCTAGGCCTCCTCACTTTCAGCAAACATGACTGTGTCATCTGCGTACCATCGGTGGTTAACAATCTCGATGCTGCATTATTAATTTTGCAGTCCAGCTGTGTTGGTACTTTATACCAGACACTGGGAATCATAACTGCATTCTTATTAATAGTGAGGCCCCTTGGCTTGAATTCTCTCTGTTTACCACACTCCCATAACATTCTACACCAAACCTCATCTCTTAACCTATCATACAAAATATACTTTAAAAAAACTTCAAAATAAGAATTTACTGTATTTAAGTAATTTGAATTATTCTTTTTTTTTTGAATTTTGAATTCAGATACTTTCTTTACATGCTCAATATGCTAATTAGTTGCCTCACCCCTAAATAGACTTTTTTTTAAAAAACATTTTATTAGGGGCTCATACAACTGTTATCGCAATCCATACACGCATCAATTGTGTAAAGTGCATTTGTATATCATTCTCAAAACATTTTCTCTCCACTTAAACCCCTGACATTAGGTCCTCATTTTTCCCCTCCCTCCCCGCTCCCCCCTCCCTCATGAGCCTTTGATAGTTTATAAATGGGTATTTTGTCATATCTTGCCCTGTCCGACATCTCCCTTCATCCACTTTTCGGTTGTCTGTCCCCCAGGGAGGAGGTCACACACAGTTCCTTGTAATCGGTTCCCTCTTTCCTACCCATTCTCCCTTTACCCTCCCTGTTTCGCCACTCACACCACTGGTCCTGTAGGGCTCATCCGCCCTGGATTCCCTGTATTTTCAGTTCCTATCTGTACCAGTGTACATCCTCTGGTCTAGCCAGACTAGTTCAAGGTCGAATTCGAGTAACAAAGCTCTATCTTAAAAACCATAAAACCCACACTTCCCTTTAATCACTTCCTTTATTTCATGGACTTCCACCATAGCTAGCAAAGAAAGTTACAAGTTAAGATTTCCATCTTATTGTCTCCCTTTTTTTTTTTTACCTCTCTATAAAGTGCCTTCCCCCACCATCACTCCTAAAATGCTACCAATGAAAAAGCTCACCAATGAAAGTCAGATCCAGAGATTATCTTTCTACTATTCACCACCCCTATTGGAATTCAAAAGTGTTGAATATTCTTTCCTTTTCTAAATACTCTTATCGCTTGTTTTTTTTAATAAATTTGCACTATACTGGTTGTCCAGCTACTTCACTGGTAACTTTTCTCTACTTCTTTGCTGAACAGTTTCTTGAAGTGGCCTTTATGGGTTGTGTCACTTTAAACTCATCTTTTCATCTTCTCTCCACATCCTCCTGTGGAGACCTTATATCACCCCTACAAGCCTTTCTCTTGAGTTCTACATTCATGCGCTCACTACTTATATGACAACTCAGTTTGGATCCTCTCTTGAAAAATCCACTCCTTTCCCAATATATAAATAGTCCATTAAAGAGCCAGTGTTATTCTTTTGGTGAAAACTTTTGATGCTTACAGGTATTAGCTAATTTTTAAGAAGTCCAAAACATTTAGTTTGTCTTCTACTATTTGTATATTTTTAGTTATGCTTGCTAGTATATTTATACCATTGTGGGTTCCTTAAGTTTGTCCCTATGTTTCCTTTGATGATCTTTATAGTTTGGGGTTGTACAATTAGATTTGTGATCTATCTTGAGTTTCTTTATTTTTTTCTTTTAATTGTGAATTAGGTGAAAGTTCACAGGACAGATCCTAGATTTACGTGCCCCAATTCACATCCATTTCCATTATCTCAAAGTACCATCATTTCACTGTCCTCACTGCCCTTGAATCAATGCTGCCTCGTAGAGACCATACAGGACAGGGTAGAACTGCCCCTGTGAATTTTTGTTGAGTTGATATTAAGTGTAGCATAGACTATCAGAAAAATTAATAAATTGGTCTTGGAGGAAGCAGGACTAGCAAGGACTAGCAAGACTTTGTTTCATCATTTTGGACATGAGATGCTGCAGAGAAGGACATCGTGCTTGGTAGAGGGTCAGCACAAAAGAGGAAGACCCTCAGTGAGGTGGATTGAGACAGGGGTTGCAACAATGGGCTCCAGCACACTAATGACTGTGAGGGTGGTGCAATATGAGGTTGTATGTAGTTCAACTGTACACAGGGTGGCTATGAATTGGGACTGACCTGACAACACCTAACAATAACAATACGCACTCATTCCATGCATCATTTTATTTCTAATATGCTGATTTCATTTTACTTTCTTCTTTTTACAGGTTAATTTTTCAAATCCCTTGAAATTCTTTTTTTTTAAATCATTTTATTGGGGGCTTGTACAACTCTTATCACAATCCATACATCCATCCATTGTGTCAAGCTCATTTATACATTTGTTGCCACCATCATTCTCAAAACATTTTCTTTCTACTTGAGCCCCTGGCATCAACTCCTCATTTTTCCCCTCCCGCCCCACCCCCCACTCCCTCATGAACCCTCGATAATTTGTAAATAGAGGAGAGTGAATCTAAAGAAATCTTACGTTAGATGTCAAAAGCTATGGATTTGTGACACCAAAAACGGAATTAACTTTACTTACGTGTTTACATTGACTTAAATCTTCCCATTTTAACTTTTATACAACCTATGAAAAGTGGACTTACTATGGTTGAGATAACAAAGAGGCATAGGATGTAAAACACCTGGCCCACCAAGCTCTCTAGAACTTTGTATGCAGAACTGGGAAGCCAGGCTACAGATGATTCTGTAATCCAGTTATAAAGATGGAAAATTCCCAGGAAGAAGGATCAATTTTTTAATTGATAGCAATATAAACCCAGATTAATATAAGACGAACTCATTAATGATAAAGGAAAAGATGGTAGATTGAGCCATAATTAATGGTATTTTTTACTACTTTTCCTTAAAGCAAAATAAAACAAAGCAATATAAACAAAATAATATAAAGCATAAACAAAATACAAGCAGAGGCAATATAAACAAAAAAAGGAATGTAGTGATCATTAAAAGACCATTCTGAATCTTAAAAACAATTAGATAAAAATGGTTATCCTTACATTGTGGAGACGAGGCATATGTTAACATCTTGTGTACTGTTGAATTCTTTCACAATTCTGATTCTTTCTTCCGATTTTGTACTGCCATCAAGCCGTCGGAAATCAAGCCCGGCTGCCATGCAGTACTGCTGCAGCACATCCAGCAGCTAGATGAAGGATCAGCAGATACTCATTGTGAGCTGAATGGTTTCCGTACCAATACAGAGAGCAAGAGATTGTTGCTCACCAACTCTTTCCTATAGCTACAAGAGCAATTGATCATTTTCTCATTTCTGGCCCACATGTTTCTCCATTATCCTGAAACTGACTTTAACTTGTAGTAACCTTTCCAAAGGCAGGTGAGAAGGAATCAATCATCCTTTTTTTTTTTTAACAAAAATAAACTAATAAAAATCAAATAAAAATAATAGTATTGGCTAAATCACATACATATAGCTATATTATTTGTGTCATTTTCTAAATTCACTACAGAGTCTTGAAGAACAGTTATTATTTACAAACACATCAAGAGAAAATAAAAAGGCACCTTTGGGTTTGCTTTTTGGCAGGACCCATAGTGTGCGTGAGCTTTATGTATGTTATCAAACTTCGTGATGCTTACCACACCACCAGTTCCTACCGTGTGCAAGAGAAGGAGTGTGTGGCTGGAAGCTGCTGATGTCTTTTGTGCTTTATGCCTTAGGACTTTGGACTGAGGCGGATCAAGAATATACTTCAAACAAAACTCACCTTGGTGGAAAAGGAGAATAGAAGAACTTTATCGTTGTTTTTTCTGCAATGATTTAAAAGCTGCTCAAGGACCTGGAAATGAACCACAGAGCAACAGAGAACTGATTCCAATTAAAAGCACACCTTCTACAGAGAAACATCACTTGAGAATTTCATAAAAGTTATTTTTATACAACAATAAGCTCAGTCAGCTTTTCTAATTCTTCTCATTTTTGTCAAGTTAGAGAAATTAAGTATTAAATATTACATCAAATGTTATTTATAATCATATTTTCAATAAGCCTGTAAAGTTTCCCAAGATTTTTATTTCATCTCATCTGGTTTTGATAAAATGGAAGCATTTAGATCATGGGATGCATTTAAATGGATTAATTTAATTTCCAAAATACATTTTCTTTATACCTACAATATGTTAAGAATAATATTCCTTTTAGGAAGTATTTAAATTTTCTCTAGGTAGATGCAATGAAATACGTTCAGTTACATGTAGGCTCTAAAAGTCTTGGCTTTTTTTTAAATTAGCAGTCAGATATATGCCTCATCTCACCTTCTCCCTACTGTTTCTCTATTTACAGTATGCCCTGACTTTCAGACTCAAATCTGACTTCAAATTGTCAATAATCTGTCCACACACACAGTGTTTTCTGGAAGAATATAATCCAAAGACTAGGGTATAAGAGTGACACTTATTTTTTTAAAGAGGCAGTTCCTCATCTGGCAATGACAGGTCCAGCACACCATAGAAAATCACCCAAAAAGGAGAAGAAACAAAACGAAACACTCTTTGCTGTAGTAAGGTTAAGGTTTTTCTAAACTACACAATAACACTTTAAGCAATTTTATTTATTCAAACTTTTAAGTTAAAGAAAATTTATATTTGATATACTATCTTTGTGTTATGCTAAATTTGAGCCCTACTCCCCAAAAGGTATGAAATCTAAGACATAAATTCTATTTTGACAGTCAATCAAAAGGTGGATAAAAATGTCACAGATTAAGCATACCATAGTTAAACCTTTGAAGAACATGTAAGTTTTATTTGCATTACCCAGTGCCATTGAGTCGACTTAAAGTTGAGATTGCTCTATAAAAAATTTTAAATCCATAAAGATTGTTGATACTTAATTTTGCTTCAAGGAAGCTCTACCAGCGCCCCTGATAATCTGGATAAGCAAGCAAAAATATGAGGCAGAAAAGTTAAACTAGACACAGAGTCTTTGCCTACCATGAACTATTTAAGAAGTTCTTTTTCATACTTCCAAAGGAATGCCTTTAACATTAACATTATTTCTCATGCATATATGCCTCAAACATTTGAGTCAAGCTAATATATATATGGCAATAGCATATATTTTTTTAAAGAGCATTTCCAGTCCAAACATAAGGAAAACTTGAAGAACTGGCATGACTACCTATGTGTATAGTGGGTTTACACCTACAAAGTGTCTTCAGCCACCCTCTTTTTCACTGATGGGGCAGTTGTTCTGATCATATATATGCCATATGATCACTTGCCATCTGATTTGATAAACATTTTCTATATGAGCTCTGTCAGTGTACAGTTGCAAAGAAAAATAGTTACCTTCATTTTCCCACTGTATTTGGGATCGGAAATTGTTTCAAAAGCTGCATCCTTGCTTTTCTGAACAAAATCTGGGAATCTGGAAAATACCTGGTCACATATCCTGTTGATAAGTGTTTTCTTGAAAGAAAAGGGGGGGGGGGGAGAATAAATTTCATTTAAAATTATGTAAATCTATGTAAATTGAAATTACTCTGAAGATTTTGCCTTTTTATAAGGCAGGAAAATACTTTAAAACATCTTAATCTGTTATGCAAGAATGGTTTTGCTAAAATCTTAGATATTGATCCCAAAGAGCACAAAATACTAAGAATATTAAATTCTTAGTAAGTTCAAACACCATCAAAACAATAACACAAAAGAGATCATATTTAAAAATTGAGTCATTATGAAAACTAAAAATTTTTTATGTACTCTAGAATATGAAAAAATTGAACACGACCAAAAGAAATGATTGCATTTGTAGTTAAACAGATTACTGATTTTTTTCCAGTTTGGAGAATACCGCTAATATTCAATATACTGACTATTATAAATCCTCATCTAAATGCAGCAGTTTACATATTTGTTATGAGGCACACTAATAGAATGTGAATGGATCATCAAATATTATTTAGTAGTTACAAAAATGATGTAGAGAAAATAAATCTATGAACATTGCAAGAGGCATCACAGAAAAGTATGATTTTAATTAAAACATAAAATTTTCACTTTGATTTAAAAAGTAAATCTGCATATTCTTTCACACTTAAATTTAAAAATGAGTAAGCCAATTTTCTTTTAAATGTCAGACAAAAAGAACTTAAGGATATTTGCCAAGGAGATTTTAGGTTGTTATTAGTGTCAAAGAGTCAATGCTGAGTGCTTCACGTTTGTACCACTAAGGCTCTTTTAAGAGAAATTTCACAAGAAATATAAAATTTTTATACCAAGTAACATCACAAAGGAATAAAAAACTCCAACCCAAACCTGCTGCTCAGAGGCGCTCGCCACCTGAAGTAGAGCGACATGGTTTGCTACTTTCTGAAGAACTACAAGGTAACTGAAATACAAGGTTTTCACAGTTTCACCTTGGGCATTAGTCTGCAATCAGAAAAATACAAAATAAAAACAAGTAAATTATTAACATAGATATGTAATTGCTTACATTACAAAATAAATCACTTCAGAAAACAGATGGTAAACTGTTGATAAAAAAAATATGCAGGAATCACTAATAGGAAATAAAACTTTTGGTCAATTCTACTCCAGTGAGGTTTTTAGTACAACAAATAGAAAGTCTCCATTTCATAGTCATTATCCTCAGGACACAAAGTGATTGACAGAAATTCTGCAGTTAAGAGCTCTCTAATAATACAATTCTCTGCGCAGTGGCAATGTCCTATGATTCCTTTAACTCTCTCCTCCCATGTATGCTGCAAGGTTTCCCAGGGAACACGGCTATCTCATAAAAGGAAGTGGTTCCAAGAAGCAAAATAAAGGAGATGGAATAGATATGAGGCAAGATAAATGTTTACTTAGGTCCCTTCTACATCCATACATATTTGACAGATACGTTGATAATAAAACAGATTTTAAAAAGAGCATTGAAATACAGATAAAAGGTTTAAAAAAGTACAAACAAATATGCATCTGATAAAAGTAAAATATACTTTCTCTAGTTCACTGATATACAATTTATATTAAATTGACACTTAGGTCATATCAAAATATTTTAAGCATATCAAAGAACACGTTAGATACTATTAATAGGTGAGAAATTTCCTAAAAATAAAATAACATGCCAAGACGAAAGTAGGATATTTCCCACGGAAAGTTAAAAGGGAGAATATAAAATTAAAGTCTACTTTCAAAAACACCTTTTTGAAAGGATAGTTGGATGTTGTATTTTATATGTAACAACTATTTGATATCTTACAATGTTTTTGAAAACTATTACTTTTTTTTTAACAGTTATCAAAAGACCTACCTGGGGAGAAGTTAATTTATTTGTGATTTACCCTGACACCAGAAGAAAGTAATGGATAATTAAAAGCCAGGTAGCAAAGATAATCAGACTATAATACTTGCCTTATAACAACAATTTCTCCTTTTTCTACCACTGCTGCAGGTACAAGGCTCAGAAGACTTAAGTATTAAAGTTACGTCTTCTGTTTCTAACACTGTTTGATAGACAGCTTTCTGGAAATCTGTCAAAGAACAATAAACCATCTGCCAAGATAAAACATAGGAAAATTATTAGTATTTTTCAAAGCAAAAACAAGCAAATAAACAAACAACATGCATACTGAATTTTATAAATTATACTAGTGAAAATTATATGCAAACGAATTTTTTAAATTCCATTTATATAGTTATGACAATTCCTATCACTTCCCTTATGTTACTGGCCCACTACTCTATCCTATACCAATTAAAACTTCATTTTCTAATACATCAGAGTTAATTTGTTTTTAACTAAAAATAAATAAAAATCTATTTATGTTTAAATAAAAACAAAAATATAAATCTAGCTATATAATTTCATTATATATTTGGTGACAGATTTCATATCAGTCCACCATGTGGAAAGTGATTAAAATTTGTGCCAAACAAAAATGATGATAAGGCCAAAGTACTAATGGACCACACAAACATCGATCTCTACAATTCTGAGAGAAGTAGATGGCACCTGGCTACCACTACCAACTTCTCGGTAGATAATCACATTAGAAGGTTCTGGTAAGAGTAGGAAAAAAATGTAGAGTAGAACTCAAAATCATAAAAGAGATCAGATAGAGGTTGGTGAGACCCCAAAGGCTTTGACCCTTACCGTTCAGGTATGGAACGGAGTTGGAATATGTTGGAATAACCAACCATTCAAGATCAAAAGGGCAGCATTTACCCACAGACAAGGCTCAGAAGGTTAAGACAGAAGGAGGAATGCAAACAGGAACTACAGGAAGAAGTGGGATAAGTGATGGTACATTGAAGGGACTACAATGAATGAAACATATGAACTGTTGAATATAAAACTAAGATTGGCTCTATAAACCTTCACCTAATGCACAATGAAAGTTTTTTTTAAAAACCTGATAAGGAAAACTATGGAAGATTTCAGAACAATGGAATAGATACTTGTTGAACTACTTGGAAAGAAAAGAAGTAAAAAACAAAAAATATTTGTCCTTTTCCCCCTGAAAACAGAAAATAGTATTTATATTTAATATCATGGTATAAACTCCTAAAGATAAAGATAAAAATAAAGTAAATACAGATAAAAACAATTACAAGTTGCTATACTGTACCCAAAGTAGCCTTCTGGTGGTATAGTGGTTACAAGTTGCGCTTCGATATGTATGGTTGGCAGTTCAAAACCAGAAGCAGTAGAAAGACTAGGCTTTCTATTCCTGTAAACAGTTACCATCTCGGAAACTCACTGTGAGTCAGCATTTGACTCGGTGACAGTGAGTTTGCTTTGGTTTATATTGTACCCAAAGGAGCCCTGGTGGCATAGGGGGTTGGGCTGCTAGCCACAAGGTCAGCAGTTTGAAACCACCAGCAGCTCTGAGGATGAAAGATGGGGCTTTCTAATCCTATAAGGAGCACTACAGTCTGGGAAACCCACAGTAGCAGTTCTCCCTTGCCCTATAGGCTCATTATAGATTAGAACTGAGTTGATGGCAGAGGCCTCTTTGGGTTTTGGGGGGGTTTTGATTTTGTTTTGTTCTTTGAGTACACTGCACCAAAATGATGAAAATATGTCAAAACAATGCCACTATAGTTGTAGGGGAAAGAGCCCTGTTGGTGCTGTGGTTAAGGGCCTCGCTGTTAACAGAAAGATCACTGGTTCAAACCTACCAGCTACTCTCCAGGAGAGAGATGTACCAGTCTGCTCCCGCAAAGATTTATGGCCTTGTAAATCCTATGGGGCAAATAAGTTCTACTCTGGCCAAGAGAATCACTAGGAGTTGGAACTGAGGCAATAGTACCAAGCTAGAATAGGTTGAGGTCATTTGGGAGATATATTTTACCCTGTATTTCTGTTCATCCTGGAAATTAGCCAATCCTTCTAGCTGTCACAGAAACTGGAGAATTTTGAAGAATGTGAGCAAAGGAGAGAAGCATCTATTTATACATATTCATATGTATGTGTTGCATTTTCACACTGTCACACAAGAAAGAAAGAGAGGAAGAGAGGAAAGAAAGGCTGTGAGCAAATACAGGATGTCTATATAACACAGGATCCCCAGGAAGCACAAATGGTGGAGTACTAAACTACTAACCTACAGGCTGGCAGTTTGAACGGATCCAGCTGTGTGCCTTAAGAAAGACCTAGAGATCTACATCACCGAAGACACAGCTTTGAAAATACAACAGAGTGCAATCCTACTCTGTAGCCATGGTGTTGCTATGAATCAGAAGGAACTCAAGGATAACTGGCTTGGTTTAGTTTCAGTTTATACATACCAGTTACATAAAGAAATACATCTATTAAATATTACGTATTTTGAATGTTAACCTTAAATATAAAAGTACATATAAGAAAAATTAAAAGCGATTACAGTTATAACTTCAGAAACCCGCTGGTATAGTTCTACCCTGTCAGATAGGGTTGCTGTTAGTCAGAATCGACTTGATAGCAGTGAGTTTGATTCTGGTATATAAAAGATGATAACCCATGAGTAAAGTGTGAAGGGTATTTTGAATTGTTATTAAAAAATACAGAACACTCACTTAACAGTTCTTATATGTATTACATTTCACAATAACCATGTGAGGCATGCCTCATTATCATCATTCCCAGTTAATGGATGATGAAATTATAGTTTGAGACACTCAGCAAATTACTCAGGAGCCAGGTTTCAAGCCTATAATATTTGATTCCAGAGTTAAGTCCTGACCTTTGCAGACAAGTTTCTAGTTGTATATTTACTGCTTTGTTGCTCCTACTAGATTGTTGTGAGTGGCTACGGAGTCAGTTCCACCTTATAATGACCACATGTGTGCAGAGTTGAACTGCCCCATAGGCTTTTCTCCGCTGTGTGTGACCTTCTGGAAGCATATCTCCAGGCCGCTGGGTAAGGCTGAACTATCAGTCTTTGACCAGTACTAGTGTGCATCACCATGTGTGCCACTGAGCAACTATACTACAAATAACTACAATATTTATATAATTGCATAAAACAAATTTTAAAGGTGACATTCATAAGGTATCCAAATTCAACAACGGTACAATGGATAGATAGAGGTATAAACATAGCGGTGTACATATGTAAATACATTAATCCACAAAAATAGAGGTATTGGCCCATGTACTTATATTTATATGGCAATACACTAAGGTAAGGGGACGGACTTCAGGCCTCTGCTCATACCCTCCTTCAAAACAAATCGGCAGCCTGAGATGTTCACCCTCTGACAATTGCTAAAGACAAAATGGGTGCATAAGCAAATATGGTGAAGAAGGCGGATGGTGCCCGGCTATTAAAAGATATAGCCCTCAATATTATACAAGCTATATATGAAAAGCCAACAGCTAATGTGGTAGCAAATGGAGAAAAGACAAAAACAATTCTACTGAAAAAGGGGACCAGACAAGGATGCCCCTTGTCCCCACTCCTATTTAACATCATACTGGAGGTCCTAGCTAACAACATAAGACAAAGAAAAGACATCAAAGGTATTTTCTTGGGGAAGGAAGAGGCAAAATCATCATTATTCACAGATGATATGATTCTATACATCGAAAATCCCCTAAACTCCACAAGTGGAGTGTTGGAAACAATACAGGAATATGGTAGAGTGGCAGGATACAAGATCAATAAACAGAAGTCTATCGGACTGCTCTACACATCAGACAAGATCACATGAGATGATTAAAAAGGTAGTACCCTTTACAATAGCCAAGCACAAATTGAAATACCTAGTGATATACCTGACTAAAAAAGCAAAAGAATTGTATGAGAAAAATTATACAACACTACTACAAGAAACAGAGTGACCTCAACAAATGGAAGAACATCCC
This sequence comes from Echinops telfairi, assembly GCF_000313985.2. NCBI lineage: Eukaryota > Metazoa > Chordata > Mammalia > Afrosoricida > Tenrecidae > Echinops > Echinops telfairi. Next base: position 2,058,430 of record NW_022103924.1, read on the forward strand.
ATGCTCGTGGATTGGCAGACTCAATATAGTAAAGATGTCAGTTCTGCCCATGGCACTATGTAAGTTCAATGCTATCCCAATACAAATACCACCATCCTTCTTTAAAGAATTCGAAAAACTGATTACCAACTTCATATGAAGGGGGTAGAAGCCTAGAATTAGTAGAGAACTCCTCAAGAAGAAGGACACAGTGGGAGGGCTTGCTCTACCTGACTTTAGCACGTATTATATGGCCACAGTAGTCAAAACAATGTGGGACTGGTATAACAACAGATATTCAGACCAATGGAAAAGAGTTGAAGACCCAGAAATGAAAACATCAACATACAGACAGCTGATCTTTGATAAGGGCCCCAAAAATATCAAATGGGAAACAGATGCCATCTTCAATAAATGGTGCTGGAAAAAATGGTTATCTACCTGCAGAAAAATGAAGCAAAACCCTTACCTCACTCCATGCACAAGAATAAACTCAAAGTGGATCACAGACTTGAGATAAAACCCCAAACAATTAGGGCCATTAATGAGGGAA
>NW_022103924.1:2059997-2061573 GCF_000313985.2 Echinops telfairi
GTGGGGGAGGAAAGTTAAAAAAAAAGAGAGAGATGTGTGGCGGGAGAATAGGGCACTGACTCACCCAAGGGGAGGGTATTGTTTGTGTCTCCACAGGGAAAAAAGGACCAGACTTAAATCCAGTATTCCAGGATGCAAATGCAGCATGCCAGGATGGATAGGGGAGTCAGTGGAGAGGCCTGAAGGCTCAGCCCCAATACCAGCTACGTGGACAATTGCCACTCCCCCTATAAGAATTTACTTTAGAGGATGGCACTGAAGCTGCAGCTAGGGGTGAGGGACATGTCTAATCAGAACACACAGGAGCAAATGAACGGGGAGGAAGAGAGAGTGGAGCACATCCTGGCCCATCAGACCTGGACGAAGATATCCCCACTCCATACAGCCAATGCACAGAGTGAACCATATGGCTGATCCCACTATGAGATATGACGTCCCTCACTGACCCATGGCCCTGCGGGGGACAACACTGGCCTGGCCTGACCCAAGGACACTGAGGCAAAATACTAAAGGGGTGTTGCAGCAGAGAAACAGGGGAAGCAGAACAGGGAGCTCCCAAGGGAGTGCAAAGGATAGACTCTGAGGCCAGAGCATGGCACCCCATCAGACTTGACTGGAGGACATGCCTAGAGGTCAAAAATCAGACCTTGATCTATTTACAGGGTTTTCTTTCTTTTAAATTTTTTAAATATCTCTTTTTCTTTTTTAAAAAATTAATTTATTCTTCTCTGCATCATTGGTTTTCTTTTTTGTTGTCATCGTTGTGTTCTCTTTTGTTGCTTTGTCTTGCTATGCCTTTTTTTTGGTGTATATTATTATCTGTGCGGATCTATCTAGATAAGAGGCTGGATGAACAGTCTGGAGGAGAAAACAACAGGACCGATGGTTCTGGGGGAACATGGGTGAGAGGGAGGTGGTGTTGACAAACCCAGGGACAAGGGAGCAACAAGTGATAAAAAAATTAGTGGCAAGGAGGATGAGAGAGGCCTGGCAGGGATTCAGCAAGGGCAGTGTAACCAAGATAAATTACTGAAACCCAAATGATGGTTGAGCATGATAGTAGGATAAGAGGAAAGCAAAAGGAAATAGAGGAAAGAACTTGGGGGCAAAGTGTATTTATAGAGATCTAAATACAGGCATGTAAATATATTTATATAGTATGGGGGGGTGTATATTTATAGGTTTAGTATTAAGGCAGCAGATCGACATTGGACCTCCACTCAAGTACTTACTGAGTGCAAGAACACTCTTTTCTATTAAATTGGCATTCCATGATGCACACCTTCCGACACCATCACTGAAGACAAATGTGTGCATAAGCAAATGTGGTGAAGAAAGTTGATGATGCCCACCTATCAGAAGATATAGTGTCTGGGGTCTTGAAGGCTTGAAGAAAAACAAGTGGCCATCTAGCTCAGAAGCAACAAAGCTCACATGGAAGAAGCACACCAGCCTGTGTGACCACGAGGAGTTGAAGGGATCAAGCATCAGGCATCAAAGAACAAAAAATCATATCATTGTAAATGAGGGTAAGTGCAGAGTGGAGACCCAAAGCCCATCTGTAGACAACTAGACA
>NW_022103924.1:2063026-2066031 GCF_000313985.2 Echinops telfairi
CAGTGGCTCCAAAGGTAAGGCTTTCTGCTCCTGTAAAAATGTATAGCCTTATAAAGCTACAGGGCAGTTCTACTTTCTCCTATAAGGTTGCTGTGAGTTAGAATTGACTCTGGCAGTGAGGTGGCTTTATTCTATTGCTAAGTCAGAAGAATGATAAGATTAAAATTTATCTAAGTGGGTCACCATATTAAAAAAAAATTCTCTGAAGGTCAACAACTCAACTCTTGAATAACTAACCAAATAGAATTTCTCTACAAAGTCTTATAATTGGGCTATTCATACAAAGTCAGGTAGCATTCTGCAAGAAACACACTTTTAGGGGAAAAGACTCTTAACAACAGGTCTTCAGGTACCAGTGAATAGGCCAGGGGGCAAGAAGAAAATAATGTGAACAGGAAACATAGTAGGGAGAAAAGTTCTTCTTTCTTCCACTGAGTAAGAATTGTATCAAAAGTTTTCCCATGCTAAAATAAGAGAAATGAGTTGAGTTTAATGTATACTAGCAATAAACCTGTTAGCTAATAGCTTAGTAAAGTTAGCATGGAAAATAATTGGCTCATTTAACACTTTCTGAAATTCTACATGTAACACTTTTTTTCAGATAGAGTAAAAAGCAAAATAACAATAAAGTACTGATAAAATACCACAGTAGATATTTTCTTCTTAAATAAGGAAATTTAATTTGGAAAAAAAGGAAGATGACAAGAAATTATGAATAGATATAAACAAATGTAGTTCTTACCCGGTCTTCCTTCCTGGGCAGCTGATTTTTGATAAGACTCTTTGTTCGCCTAAGAAACCAGCCAGACAGTTTTTTTGCCAACCTGCACATGGCTTTACGACCAGTAGCTAGCTCTCTTTTTGTTGCGGTGTGTCTTTGGCCATGTTCTACTGTGTCAGAAAACTGCTTCTTGAAGTGGATTCTGCTACCTAAAAGTCCTGGCACAGCCCTTTATAAAGGTAATAAGAAAATGTTAGGACTTTACGAAATTATCTAAAAAGAAAAACACAAGAAAAATAACAAATCACTTGTTTATAGATGACCACCACAACAAAATCAATACTAGAATGTTCTTCATCAGTTTCAGTTTATAACTATAAGATGATGGCCTCAACAAGTACCTTCTGTGCTGACTGAAGGCACCGAAAAATAAGCCTTAAATGGTATTATTAACCCCAAAATACCACAGATAAAAATCAATGCAAAATCCACAAAGGATGGGAAGCTGGATAATGAGCAATATGACACAATAAATAGAGGAGATAAGCATGTGCAGAGGTTTTCATGGGACTCTCTAGCTGGGATAGCATATTTAGGATTCAACACTTTTGCAAATAGATTTTTTAAATCATTTTATTGGGGGCTCATACAACTCGGATCACAATTCATACATACATCCATTGTATGTTAAGCACATTTGTACATTTGTTGTCCTCAAACATTTGCTTTCTACTTGAGCCCTTGGTATCAGCTCCTCATTTTTCCCCGCACCCCCCCACTCCCTTCTTCCTCATGAACCACTGATGATTTATAAATTATTATTATTTTGTCATATCTTACACTGTCCAATGTCTCCCTTCACCTTCTTTTCTGTTGTCTATCCCCACGGAGGAGGTTATAGTAGATCCTTATAATTGGTTCCTAGCACACAAGTTATCATTAAACTATAGACTAGGAAATTAGGTAATTTCTCATAAAATGTATTTTCACTTACCAATCCATGACACACCATAGTTCCTTCATGTTGTTTTGAAGAATCGTTCCGGTGAGACCAATGCGGACACTACATTTTAAAGCTTTCATAACTTCTGTTACTCTAGCCTTTGGATTCTTGATTCTATGAGCTTCATCCACAATGACAGCTGACCACTCCAAACTATAAAGTTAACATTTTTAAAAAGGAAAGAAAGTTTGAAGAACTCTATTAGTCAATATAGAGGATCCCTGGTGGTATAATGGGTTAAGTGCTGGCTGTAGCTGAGCTGGGAAAAAGATCTTTCTCTAACAAAGTTCTAGACATTTTTCTTTCTTTAATATGATTTCATTGGATTCTTATTTCATTAGTTAAATGGCCAGAGGTATAGACCAACATGAATTTAAAAGATATATGGAGGTAAAAAGGATAGAATGAAAAAATGTACTTTAACACCACTAAAATTGTAATAAAGATTTTTTAAAGAAAGAAATATAAAATGAAAGAAACAAAATCTGCAACTCTAACTCAGAATTTTAAAAATCAGGGACTCAAGATTTTTAAAAGTTATATTACATAGATCTGTCAACTAAAAAGGTTACACTCAATTGTTGCCACAGTATCAAGGAACACCCATAGTGCTCTGTGTGGGTTTTATAATTTTGTGTCAACTTGAAGTGTAGGGGTGGTGTCTAACCTGTCAGCTCACAGCCTGATGGTGAAAGATCTTGGGAACCTTCTATCTTTCTGTTTCACCTTGCTGCTGTTGAGTCACTCAGAGAGCTGCCAGAGCCACTGCCATTAGATTCACAAGACTTTGCACCCACTGGCTGGGGACGTTCCTGCGTTCTGCATCATTGGATGAGTCTGGAGAGGGACTTATGGACTAGTATTGGACATGTGGACTTGAGTAGGACTGGGCTGGGACGTTTTCTCAATACATAATTACTTCTTGACATAAAGCTCTTTCTTACACACATATGAGCATCACGGGATTTGTTTCTCTAGTCTACCCGGCAGAGAATGCTCAATGCACCAAAGAAAACTAAGAGCTCAAAGGAGAAATGTTTGGTTTCAGGCAGGGTCAAAGGAAATACAAGATGAGCCAAAAGCCACAGAGAGACTCAAATACAAATAGAAACATGCCCAAAGAACAAAGAAGCCAAACCAATCAGAAAAATAAAGGTACAAGAGTGCTAGGCAAATAAAAATAATAATTTAGACTGCTCTGTCACACCATATACAAAAATTAACAAAATAGATTATAGACCTAAATATAAAAACCCAAACTATAAAACTTATAAAAGAAAC
>NW_022103924.1:2066131-2067592 GCF_000313985.2 Echinops telfairi
AGGGGTAGGCATAAGTTTCTTAGATGTGATACCAAAAGCAGCATCAATTAAATAAATAAATAAACATATCAGACTTAAAGAAAATATTTTCAGGCTGATTGTGATATTGAGTGTGCAACTTCATAAGCTTAGTAACAACTATTTTATATGTTCTCACAATGGGTACACTGTCCTTCAATAGTCATAGTGCTATGTGATACTCTAGGAAGAAAAAAGAAATTTTGCCATCATTATAGATGACTATCATACCAATGTATTAATCTGAAAATCAGTAAAGAATACAAATCCAAGCCTGTTCCTTTATAGTTGAATTTATAGTTCATTTCTAGTTATCAAGAAAAAATTTTTCTTTAGGTGATAACACCAGTTAATAATGTAAAAAAAAAGATAATATATATATAAACCATTATTTTAAAACCTCCAACAAAATAACTGATTTAAGCAGGAATAATTTTTATATGTTAAATAAAATAGTTTAATAATAACGAATATTCAAAAGGTAGCAAAGTATCATCCAGCATATTACTTGCTAATTATAAAGGTAAAGGATAATTTTACAATGGAGAAATCTGATAGACCCCCCTTGACCCATGGGGCAAATGTAGTATCATTTAATAGTATCATTGAAAAAACAATTTGACATTAGCATCTCCTACAGCTGATGCAATATCACTTAAAAAGCATCACACCCTCAGCATCACTGAAAAAGCATTCTTGTCAAAAAATGTTTAACTTGAATCTAATTAAACACTGAGACCCAAATCTAGCTTACAGAAGCATAGATGTTAGGAGAAATATATAACCATTGCAAAAAGCCATCAGAAAATCTAGTATTGGAGACAATGAAAGCAGTTGGGGTTCAGTAGTAGAATTTTCACCTTTCAGGCAGGAGACCCAGGTTCAATCATAACTACTTCTATCATAACCATCACCCATTTATCAGTGGAAGTTTAGGTATTACTATGATCCTGAATGAGGAGTCCTGGTAATGTAGTGGTTACACAATGGGTTGCAATCCGCATGGTCAGAAGTTCAAAACCACCAATAGATCCAGAGAAAGACTAGGCTCCCCGTAAAGAGTTAGTCTTGGAAACCCACAGGGGCAGTTCTACCCTGTCCTGTAGGGTCTCTAAGAGATAGTATCGACTCAATGGCAGTGACTTTGGTATTTGAGAAAGCATAACGATGGGGTCATCAAGAGTTGGGAGTCAACTCCACAGCAGATAACAACATAAGACAAATGGCCTGATAAAACAATTGACCTGGTCCCCTCAAAAATCATATAATGAAAAAAGTTATGGAATGTTTTAGATTAGAAGAGACTAAACAGGCAATAATCAAATTTATCTTCTACAGTTTGTTGATTATCAGATATTCAGGGTAGGGTTTTTTTTTTGTTCTTATAAATCATTTCATTGGAGGCTCTTACAGCTCTTATAACAATCCATACATCAATTGTAT
>NW_022103924.1:2067692-2069453 GCF_000313985.2 Echinops telfairi
CATACATTTACTTAGAAATTGTATAACCTAACAAGACACACCACATTTGATTCTTATTTCTGATTTTAGAATGAGAAGGGAATATCAGATTAGCTAGTTAGGTTCTTTTAAAAATTTGACTTTGGCCGTTGGGAAGTGTGATAAGTTATTTAAGCTGTTGAATGGAAAAGTAATGACCTGATATGCAAACACCCACCTAATTCATAATAAAAAGTTTGGGGGACCTGATTTTACTTCAGAATTGTCTGGGACATTTGTATACAGATTCCTAGGCTCATTTCCCTAAGGAAATTTTAATTCAGTAGATCTAGAATAGCAACCCCAGAAGAATATGGTTTTAAAAATCTCCCCAGATAAAAGTCATGATCAATAGTAATGAGTAATCTTCTTACTAGAAAGAACTAGAACAGTAGACAAAATACATAGAACAATAATTTTCAAACACTAGTACAGCCCTGTGATATGTAAAAAGGGAGGGAACCATAAGATATAAATCCTGTTCATTCCAGCTTTCTGCCTGTGTCAAAGAAGGTGAGACCAAGCAGAGAACGGGCCTCATAAGCTAAGGAAAAAGAGAACAGAATTTGGAGAAATTGATGTGGCAAAATTTTGTGGGGTAAAGTACGGATAAAAGATGTGGGAGAAAAGGTCCAGAAAATTGCAAATGGATATCCTGAAATATTTGGCTTGAAATTATGCCCCACACAGGGTAAACCTCTACAAGTAAGGAAAAGAATAACTGCTACAGAAAAAAACATTGCCAAGGAGCTCTAAACCTATCTATTGACACGCTCAGTACAACAGGGAAACATTCAAGACCCAGCAAATCAGAGTAAAGAGATCAGATTACATACCTGCAGCATTCAACAGCAATAACCAGAAAACCCACACCTTATGAGTAGTGCTAAATCAGTCCTAAATAATAATAATAATAATGTAATTCTAGAACTTTCCTGACAGGAATGAAAACCACACTTTGAAAATTGATTTCCAAGCAAATTAACTGCCTGTACAACAGAACTCAATATTTTTTCAGAAGGAGACACTACATCCAGAAACTTAATATAACATGCATCCAGGCACATGCTTTAAAGAATTACTAGACATACAAAGGAGTGAGATGTTTCTGAAAACAAAAAGGCACTTAGAAATGGCAAAGATGATAAAATTGGTAACAAAGGATTATACAGCATTCATTACAGGTATGCTAGAGTTAAAAAAATAATAACATGAAAATTATAAAAATAAACCAAATGGGACTTCCAGAGATAAAATATACAGTATCTGCAATGAAAAATTAACTTAGATGTACCTAACTTCAGATTAGTCTCTGTAAGCAAAAAACAAATAAACTTGAAGAAAAAAAAAAACAATAGAAAATACCCAAACCAAAACATAGACTTTAGAAAAAGGATGGGGGAATGGGATGGGATTTAAAAAGCAAAACAAAAACAGGCTCAGTGACCTGTGGGACCGTATCAATCTAATATCTTTACAATTGCACTCCTAGAAAGAAAGAGAGCCCCCGCCCCCAGCATTTTTGTAGTAGCTGAGATTTTTACATATTTGATAAAAATTGTAAGGATTAAGAATGTCTTCATTTCCTCCTAAGAAATAATATTGGAGAATACAAGAAATGGTCTTTTTGTTCTTAAAAAGGAATTAAATCTATCCTTCCTACATGTACATCTACTTAGAAATCTCATACCCTAAAAAGACACTACATTTGATTTTTACTTCTGATTTTAGAATGAGAAGGGA
>NW_022103924.1:2069553-2070875 GCF_000313985.2 Echinops telfairi
TTGAAGCCCCTTCATATATAAATTGACACACACACAAATATACACATGCACATAACACATACACTATTACTTTATATTTTGCTATAATTTGAGAATCTTTACACATAACTATTGAATGTAGATACTAAATATATATATATGTTTATGTACCAGCCTTTCAATTTGGTTTGAGCATTTTGTTAAGGTAACATTGAAAAGAAAAAGTCAGAAGCACATAAGAACAAAAAGAAAAGAAAAGAAAATGCTGCAACATTTGACAAGTCCAAAAGAAGGTACGCAGGTAACTTACAAAAGCAGAGAGAAAACAGCATCTTTACCACGAGAGGAAAAAGCCAAACGCAGTAAATTATCACCATTCGTTTTTAAAGATAGAGACCAAGGGGGAGAATGGTTGAAAGGTTAATGACTAAAGAGAGGCATTCCTGTGGGCAAGGAAGGCTAAGGAAAGACACTCCTGACCGAAGAACTGTATCCTGAGCATTGATGATCTTGAATTACCTGCCCTAATAAACCCCATAATCATAAACTAAGTGAGTAAAGGTAAAGTACAGCAAAATCCTCATTTACCTTAAGAAGAAATAAACATATGATACTGAAAACTAAAGAAAAATGTTAAAGTTGCAGCATGAAAATAATCTTTAGAGAAGTGGAAGTCAGGACTAAGAAGATCAGTACAAGATTTGAAGGAAAAAAAGATGTAACTCATTCATATTATAGGAATTTCCTGTGGGTCATTTGCAGGAAATGTTAATTATCAATCCCTTCCCTATGACAAATGCTAAGAAAAAGCTAGCTATGACAAATCCTGATCTAAGTATCTTCTATCGTACAGTGCATTAATCTCACCATTAGTTGATGTTTGCTCAGAAAAAAACACAAATTATTCTGAATATTTGTCAAAATAAAGCCATCAAAGAAAAACTAAAGATATCAAAATGGAAGTATCTTGATCTTTTACTTTAACTGAGAAACGTGATTTATATTTACACAGCTGCACTTAGAATTATTTACTACTAAATCACAAGAAATAATCATTCAATCTATTATGTGCTAAATGTATAATAAGCACTAAAACACCTAAGTTAAAGATAAAGTTTCGATTATCAAAGAATGCAAAGCATAAGCACCTGAGGAAAAAAGCAACATGAGCAGTGTGTTGCGAGGCAGCTTTGGGTGTGCTGTAGTAAAGTAGCTAAAAGCCCAAGGGCTGAAGTCAGACGAGCAGGGTTTAAGTTTCATCTCCAACAATAACTTATAGTATAATTTTGTGTAAGGCACCTAACCTCTCCACGCCTCAAATTACTAACTTAGAAGATGGAGTA
>NW_022103924.1:2071735-2091788 GCF_000313985.2 Echinops telfairi
AGAGTCAAGTGAGTAATGCATACATAGGCCCGATGGTTTTCTTCAAATACACCTGGAAAATTAATCAATTAGATGTAAGCCTCCACAGCTGTTGGCACTACTTTATCAAAAGCCTACTTATATCCCCACATATTCTGCTCTCCCACCTGTTACCATAGAAGAGATAAACTGCCCATGATCTCGTCTAAAGCCAATCCTGAATTGATATCACTACTCCTAGTTCTCCTTGCCAACTCAAAGGCAGTGCTGCAGAAAATGTCTCCAATTTCCTCAGAATCATTAACTTCCACCCACAGGCATACATGTTTTTTTTGTTTTGTTTTGTTTTGTTTTCGAGCAGATCTTTATGAGTATAACGCGTTTCTTCTTGGGTAATCATCTCAACCCAAACATGTTATAATACTCAAAAACCTCTTCCTCGGCCATTCATCTCTCCAATCCTCATTTCTTTAGAGCAATGATACCATGAAACATTTCAGATATGCCGCTTTTCAGGTGGAAAATGTCAACGCACTGACCGTGATTTTAAAAGACGACGAAGAAAAAGAACATAACATGAATCTACTGAATGTGAAGGTTTATTCTTCTACCCACCATCAAGTATGACTATTTTCTCATCATATATGATTCATCTAAATTACTTTTGTTCTTTGGCTGGAAGCTTATCCTAAGAACTCCTTTTTACTCTACCTTAAAATATAAAATGAGCGCTCTGACTATTGAGTCCAATTATGGTGTTCTTGTTAAATTTTTATGTATTACCAAATAAAAGTGCTGGGTACAAGTTCTACCTGAGCACTCTTGGCAGTTTTCCATTCATCAAAAAAGAGCAAGCAAATCTGCAAATTCGTACCATTACCTCTGCAATTCTAGAAAGGCTTTTAATCTGAAGATAATAACACAGTTCTTTTATGTTCTTTATGGATAACATTGGTCTTCAAAATTGTGAGGGGTAAATTATATGGTTCAAGAACTCATTTTCGATGGAAAAGAGATCAGAGCATTGAGTAAAGTCCATGGAGAATACATAAGAAAAAGGACCTGGGTGTTTACTAAAACACACTAAATAATATTCCAGTTACGTAATAAGCCTTTCTTAGGCAAGTGATAACAAACAGTAAAATGAAAAGCAATGTTTACTGCTATGTCACTGTACATAAAGAATTTCTGGGAGCAATTTCTTACTCTGAAGCTAATATACAATTGATAAGACTGATCTAAAAGTAATGCAAATGTAAGTAAAATTATTTCACTTAATTATAATCAAAATCAACAGAGGCTAGGTTAAACAATGCAAATAAAGATTACTGAGTCCTACTTGTCTCTTCCAGCAAGACTAGCCCAGTGACTAAGCAACCTTTGAACATTTGCTTATTCATGCACTATGGACTGTGAAGAGATCCCCAATGCATGAAGACTTTTTGTGATATAAGTAATTATAGTATTAACAATAAACACATGTAAAGAAATGAACTCTCATATGTAATGAGTTTAGAGTATTGATAGTATTAAAAATAATTCCATGACCATTATTGAGCCTTTACTGTGTTAGAGACATTACACAGAAATTGTATGTATTAGGAATATTTAGTATTTCCATTTTGCAGATGAGAAAACAAGTACATAGCGATATTAAGCAATATGCTGAAAGTGGGCTATCTAATTACAAAGTTCTTAAGCAATATATCATGGTAGCACTTTAAACCACAAAATTAATGTCCTTGAGATACTGAGATTCTTAATTTACCACTATATTTACCAGATTATTTTGCACATGTTTAGGAAACAGCAAGTATCCGATTGGTAAATGAATTAGCAAACTAAAGCATGCACACCAAGGTGCCAACATAGGAACCGTATGGTAGATACAGCGCCAGGTCAAAAGAACTGAAGCCAAGATCCCAAACAGGGAGAAATGGCATATCAAGCTCACAGACAAAAGCAAACAAAAATGTGAATTTTTGCCATAAAATATATTCTCTTTTAGCCTCTGCAAACTTTATCCTGGGGAGGGGGCTAGGGTGGAGATCAATTTTTAATTAATTTATCATTATAAATTATATAATTAATTTACACTATTGTACGTAATTGGTCATTTTTCTTGGTATACTGTAGTTATTTCATATATAAAAGTGTCAGTTTAGAATCCAAATCTTAAAAAAAAAATCCAAATCTTTATTTACACAGAAAGCACCATAAAAATGCTACCCAGACTTTATAAACACTCTATTAAAACAGAAAAATATGGGCCAACAGCACTTAAAATATCAATAGCAAATGAATGAATACCAAATTAAATAACAGAATAAGAAAAATGAAAACAAAAATTAAGTAAAAATATTTGAGAAAGCATAATTAAAACAACTAAATGAGTAGTACATCAACTATTATGAACAGTAGAAGAAATTGAAAAGTAGAGTTTACAAAAGTAAAGTCAGCATTAATATATATAAGCAACTAACAAAATATAAAATGATCCATTTATAATAAAAACCAAAATAATAGAACACTTGGTGTTAATTGAATGACAAGATACAAGGTCTTATCAAGAAACAGAAAGCTCTGAGGACATAAAATACAAATATTTAACACAGTAAGCAAGTCAAACATTGACTCTGACATGCTGAGGAAGAAATATGTGTAATATAAATAATTAGAACACAATATTACCATCTAGAATATATAAACTAAGATAAGGAATCAAGGACTATGATTCAAAACACGTAATTTTAAAAACTCATAGCCTGCTGTAGAGTTGATTTTGACGTAGAAGGGCCCGAAAGGACAAGAGCAGCAATGCTCCATAGGGTTTCTGAGGCTGTAAGTAGACATTGAGGCGGACAGCCTCCTCTTTCTCCTATAGCACAGACAGTAGGTTTAAACCTGAGTTAGCACCCCAATATTGAACCTACTGCACCACCAGGTCCCTTCCAAATAGATGAAAGGCATTTTTCTTTTATCTCTCAGACTGACATTAATTTTGGTTTGTTATGAGTTCAGGCAGGTAAAAATTTATGGAAACAAACTTTTACAACAGTACAAGTGGGAATAAAAAACTGTCACAATATCTTGTTCCTGTTAGTTGCCATTGAGTCAATTCCGACTCATGGTGACCCAATGTGTTCACTACAGAACAGCTCCATGGGGTTTTCAAGCCTATGGTGTTTCAGTAGCATTTTAAAAGGTCTGTGCACCAAGGCACCTTGGGTAGATTCAAACCACCAACCTATTGATTGTCTAACCATCTGTATCACCCCAGAACTCCTATAGCCTCTTAGGACAACTCTACTCCAGCTAACAAGATGTCACAAACATGTAAGCGTTGGGCTGCTAACCACACGTTGGCGGTTCAAAACTACCAGATACACCATGGTCGAATGATGTAGCTATCTTACAGCCTCTGAAACCCTACAGAGGGCCATTGTAAGTCCAAATAGCATCAACATGTAACATGCACATGTCCACAATTCCAGTAACACCTACTGCACAATTATAGTTCCAAGAATTTATCCCTTATTTATCAATGAAAAAAACTGTCAAGCTGTATGTATAAGGATGTTTACAGTAGCATCATTTATAACATCTGTTCATATCAAGAACTAAAGAAACAGATCTAAAATACTAGAATCACCACTGAAATTCATTCTGACATTGCTATTGCAATTATTAGAAAAATCCTCCTCCTCTACCTTTATATATATTATGAATTTAACTCAGAATCTCTAAAGTTGTATCATAAAAGTGAGCAATATTTCTAAAAGAACTATGATTCATTTTCATAAAGACTGAATTCCACTCTAAACCAAACACCATAAAATCAAAGACTCAATATTTAAAATGTATATATATTTTTTCATTTAGGAAAGTATTCTTGGCATACAACATGTATTTCATGCAATCTCCGATGATTTACTCTCTTGAAAAACGTTCAGAGTATATGAGATATATCACTCACACATGCACATACCTCAAACTTGCCACTCTTTCATTTGTAACACTCAATTCGCTAAATGTTTTATTTATTTATTTTTCCCAATGAGTTGCAACATTAATTTTTCAGGATTTACTTATTTTTACCAATGAGTTATACATTAATTTTTCAGGATTCCCGTACAATTCTACTATTAGCATATAAAGAAATATTAGTATATATTTCTATAGCTATTTCATAAGCTTTCTTTGTAAAATAAACACTGTTTTCAATGGACCAATATTAATTAATCTCGAGGATTTCATCAAACAAAATTTTGGTGTTTATTTGAATTTATTTCTGGGAAACAGTATAATTCCATCAAATATTTTTCTTCCAGAATTCAAGTTCAAACAATTATTGAGCACATGTATTCACTTATTTGAATGAGATAAAAGAATGAATAAAAAACAGTATCTGAGAAAGTGCCAGGAAGGGTGTCAGCAGATCACAACAGTAGGGAAGGAGAAGCAGGTGAGAATAGCCATTCCTGAAGAACTGAGAAGTTCAATCTTACCCTCTGAAGTCAAAGCCTAAGCCAGTTGTCACCAAGTGGATGTGTACTCATAGTGACCCATGTGCCGAGGAAAACTACTCATTGTGGTTTTCATAAGTGGATCTCTGGCTTTTCCTCGAAGGTGCCTCTGATTGGATTCAAACAGCTAACCTTGCAGTTAGTAAGCAATTAACCACCCAGGGACGCCTTACCTTTGGAGAGAGAACCTCCAAAAAACAAAATCAAACTAGTGAGTTTTCCTTGAAGGAACCTAAAAACAACAACAAAAATGCAATTGTACGGAATCAGCTGGAACTATAAGCAGGACTAACCATGAAGTAATAACAGAGTAATTAGAGAAATTGATCATAGTATTGATACTCCTTGCTCTTCATAAAGTACCTAGTGTATTTTTCTAAAACAATAGAATGTATTGGAAGAACATGTGTATTGAACCTGGGGAAATTTCTGGAATTCCAAGATTTAAGAAACTCATAAATACTTCCAAGCAACAAAAACAATGCTTTCCAATGAAAAAGTCAGAATTGGCATGAGATCACCATCAGCAATATGAAGCAAAAAAAAGTTAATAAAGTTATTTACATAAAGCTTTGAAGGAAAATTTGAAGTTAGGATTCTATATTTAGATCGAAGACTATATCAAGACTGAAAACAATATAAAAAGTACTGAAAATTTACTATTAATTAAAAATGACAAAAGTACAAACACTCCTATAAGCATTAAAAGAAATGAATAAACACAAAGTCATAACACTGGAATTTAATATATTTCTTTCAAGACTCATTGTTCCAAGTACTTCAAATAGACCAACAAAAAAAAATCAAAGTGAAATTTAAAATATGAACCATGTAATTAATAAGCTTGAATAAAGAGAAAAACATTGAACTCTGTAGCGATACAATCAAACCTGGACAATATCAGAGGGCATTTTAAAATAACCAGATAAACAATACTAAAAACTTCTGAAACCCCAGATTTGGCAGCAAAGATCATATCAAAGATAAATGCAAAAAATTAAAAATCAACAACAAAACTAAGACTCCACATCGCTCTTTCAATAATTTTCAATTTTCATGTTCTAAAACTTATACTGTAAGATATGTCAGCTTAAAGTTTCTGTGTTAAGTCGAGATTGAAACAAATTCACAGACACTCATACGTGTACAAGAAAGAGCTTTATATAAAAGAGCAATTGTACATTGAGAAAATATCCCAGCCCAGATCAAGTCCATAAGTCCGATATTAGCCCATATGTCCGATACCAATCTATAAATTCCTCTTCAAACTCACGCAACACATGCAATGACACCAAATGCAGGAAGATCAAAGGCCAGTCGGTGGAAAGTCCTGTGGATCCAGTGGTGGTGTAAGCATCTCAGTGCTAGCAGGGGTCTCAATGTGGCTCCTCCAGATCAAGGACTCTAGAGTAGCTCCATGTGTCTTGTCAACAGGAATGTCTCACAGGGAGTGAGTGTGTGTCCCACCTCCAGTGAGCTATATATCTCCTTAGTGCCTCCAAATGAGGTCATCAAGCTGCAACCTGATTGACAGGCTAAACTCCACCCCTTCACTCTTAGTAGTCTCAAGTTGACACCAGATTATGTAACTACCACAGTTTCTAGATGCCTTTGCAATGCCAGTTTCATGAATATTTCTAGTTTACCTTTTTTGCTGCACAAGAAGGGGGTTCCTTTTTCATGCTTCTTAGTAGAAATGCTGGCATATTATTTTCAATGTCCTCACGAGTTCCCTTTTTATGCAAAACTGCAGCGAGAAATGAAATCACCTGGGAGAGCAGGTGGAAGGAAACAAAGTTATTTTCAATCATTGTATGTAATGTATCAAGAAAGACAAAATTCCACTGTCTATGTGACTCACACTCATCTAGTGAGGATTATAGATTGTACACATTGATTTGGTAGGGAAACAGAAACAAATATACTAGGATTGTATTTCCTCATTTATCTTAATAAATGTGAAATATACATGTTACTACTAATAAGGAATTTTACTGCTTGCATGATGTATTCTACCTGATCAATTAATTATCTTTCTCCCACTATTTGGGATATTACCTCCTTATTCAGTCCTCTCCATAGAAACTATCTCTTCACAGCCTCTATTAGAATAAACTATACACATTTTTTTCCTTGAAGAAATAAGCTCCATAGAGAAGGAATATTTGGTTCAGTTTGTGTACAATTTGTATACATTAAAGTATAGATA
Organism: Echinops telfairi; assembly: GCF_000313985.2. NCBI lineage: Eukaryota > Metazoa > Chordata > Mammalia > Afrosoricida > Tenrecidae > Echinops > Echinops telfairi. Next base: position 2,078,450 of record NW_022103924.1, read on the forward strand.
GAATAAAAGAATACTAGTTTTATGATAGATGGATATAATCCATGAATAGATTCAACATTGTGAATAATCTAGTGAGAAAGATGGACAGAAAGAAGAAACATAATCTCACATAATGAAGAGCAAGGAATTTTGAATCAGTTGAATCTTGGTTCAAATGTAAGCTCTGGTTGCTTGGTAGCTAATACTTGTCCACACGATGCCTCAAAGAAAACCACTGTAAACCTCTGTAAACCTGAGACAGAACAGTACTTAAAGGTAGCCAGAGTTGATGAGAAGAATCATGTCAGTACTCTCAGCATCAGTTCGGGGGTTGGCAGATAAAGTGAACACTGAATCAAGAAAACTGATAGTACAGAGCATCCTCAACCTACTTCCTAGCCCAGCCAGCATGGTGCTCCTGGGGTAGGGAGCACGGGGTTGGAGAACACAGGTGAGTCCGAGGTACTAACTAAAATACTCTGGAATGGAGACAGGTGCATGGTGTGCCTGGTGTGGATTGGAGCATCTGGACAATGAAACGGGGATGGAGAAGGTCTGTGATGCAGGGTGCATGCTGGAATACCCACACAAGGCAAGCTGGTACAAAATGGCACAGTTAGCATCGAGCATACTGGCATTCCCATGCATCGCAGGATAGAGCGGCAGCAAACAGACCTGGGAATGGGTGGGTGAAGAGCACAGCGCAGACTAGCGTCCCCATGAATAATGGTAATGAGAAACATGGTGAGCACTGCCAGGCCTGAGTTCCTGAAGTGTGTGAGGCTACATGACAAGTTGGCAACAGGCGCCACATTGGTGGAAGGCAAGGGGAGGACACCTTCTAGGAGACATCTGCCTATGGGGGCGGACATCTGCCCCTTGGGAGGGAGATTTGTAGTGAGTGTGTGACAGCTACAGCTCTTAGGAGATAGCTGGGACCAGAGGTGCTTAAAGGGTGAGGGGAACATTTGTGGTGAGTAATCAGTGACAGTCAGTAAACTCAAAACGGGGATGGAGGGAGCAGGCACTGAAGGGGTAGAGTAAGAGTCCCTGGGTAGAGGAACTCTATTGCCAAAGTAACCAGATTAAGATCTCCAGCGGATGGAAATGAGGCAATTGGATCAGTAGCACTGCCAGTATATACAGTCAGGAAACCTGCAGTGAAGAAATGAGGAAATAAGAAAAGGATAAGAGGAGGTGTACCTAGAAAGGGAGTCAGGAGCCACAACTTGCAATACATTAAAATACTAATCTAATAAAAAATAAAAACAAACTCTAGGGGAACAGTCATGTCTCCAGAGGTAGCACGGGAGGAATGTCTCTGCTATAGAAATTAATCTGGGACAGAAAGAGTAACCCAAAAGCTTACTGTCCTTTCACAACAAGCAAACACAAAGCCTACGAAGCATAGAACGATGCCTCCTAATCAGCCCCTCGGAGCAAAAAAAAAAAAAAAAAAGACCAAAAGAGTGAAATGAATTACCCCTAAGGAAGAAAAGATGATAGAACTATTAGCTACTTCAAAGCAACAATAGGAAGAATGCTGAAAGGAAAACACAGAAAAAGTTCAAAGCAATCAGGAAAATTATACAAGAACAAGTAAAGAGAAATTTGAAAAAATCAAACAAAGATACTGGAGCTGAGAAGCTAAACAAAAAATGAGGAACTCTCTGTAGACACGGGGATTGGACAAAGCTTAAGGCATATGCAGCCTTTACCGTTTTGAAAAACAACTCACTGCCATTGAGTCCATTCTGAATTAGCGACACAGCACAGAGCAGAGCTGTCCCTATGGGCTTCCAAGACTAACTCTTCACGAGAGGAGAAACCTCGTCTTTCTCTAACCTTGTATTCCCCTAATCTTGCAGTTAGCAACCCAGCGCACATAGCCCATTATGCCACCAAGGCTCCTTGGGATACTATTAAAAGAATAATACACACATATGGAATTCCCAAGAGGAGAAGAGAGAAAAGGAAGAGAAAGAAGACTGGAAGAAATAATGACCCCAAAATTTCCAATACAGGGCAATTTAATGAGCCCCAGGTTAGTTAAATCCAAACAGGACTACACCAAGGCATATTGTAATCAAACACAGAACCAAGGATAAAGAGGGGTCTGGAGAGCAGCACAACGGAAGGGAAATATCACATACCAAACTTGAATGAGATTGAGTGTTGCTATATCCTCAGAACCTACGTGCTGGACCAGGGTTTCATTCATGTTCTATGTGTGCTTGGGATAATGCTTTAGAGCAGAGACAAAGTGAAATGAGCTTTAACAGTGAGCACTTGTGTCCTGTTGTCAGCCAACCAGCCAGTCCCATCTCAGAACAGATCTTCCAACCACACCCTCCTGCCAGAATCAAAGGAGATTCTACAACTTCCCAACCAAGAATAGATAAAGAAGTGGAGTTAGCCAAATGTTATATGGTAAACATGCATGCACAGAATTGGGAATACGTTTCTCTGCTACAGAAAATACACTTGGAAAGAGAGAGCAGCCCAGTTCCTGACCTCTCAATCAGAGAATGTTCTAGGTCCAAGGCTAGGCTTAGGCAATCCAAATGAACATACAAAGGCCAACCATGGCCAATACCATGAAGATGAAAAGGCATTGGGGGAAGACATTCCAAGTACTGCCCAAAGAGAGCTGTCAGTCAAGAACATTATATGCAGCAAAGCTGTCATTCAATACAAGGGTGAAATTAAGACATTCTCTGATAAATGAAAGCTAAAAGAATCTGTTACTACCAGACGAGCCCTACAAGAAATGCTAAGGACTGTACTTCAAAAAGAAAGACACCAAACAGCAACTTGGAGATCTACAAGGAAAAACAAAAACAACTTCATTAAGGTAATTTCTTTACACATATAAAGGTCAGATTTAAGGCATTTTTTCTTGTTGTTGTTAGCAAATTCAGCTGGCATATCCTTTGTGCTTAATAATAAAATTAAAAGTATTCTTAAAATAAATTTAAATTATAGCTATCTGCAATATAAAGATTTTTAACAATAGCACAAAGTTCATTCAAAGGCCAAAGGGAGTCTTCAACAAAGGGTGTTGGGGAAACTGGATACATACAGAAAAAAAAACAAAAAAGAAGGCAAGGAAGCCATCATTCAATAAACAAACACACACACACACACACAAATTCAAAATGAATCAAGGATTCAAATAGGAATGCTGGAACCATAAAATTCTTAAAGAAAGCAGAGGTGCAATGCAAGAATACTTTGTTCTATTAAACTGGCATTCCATGTTGTTCACCTTCCCGACACAATCACTGAAGACAAAGCAGGTACATAAGCAAATGTGGTGAAGAAAGCTGATGGTGCCCGGCTATCAAAAGACATAGCGTCTGGGGTCTTAAAAGCTTGAAGGTAAACAAGCGGCCATCTAGCTCAGAAGCAACAAAGCCCACATGGAAGAAGCACACCAGCCTGTGAGATCAAGAGGTGCCAAAGGGATCAGGTATCAGGCATCAAAGAACAAAAAATCATATCCTTGTGAATAAGGGGGGAGAACAGAGTGGGGACCCAAAGCCCATCTGTAGACAACTGGACATCCCTTTAATGGAAGGGTCACAGGGAAGAGACGAGCCAGTCATGGTGAAGGTAGCAATGATGAAATATACAACTTTCTTCTAGTTCCTAGATGTTTCTTCCCCCTCCACTATTCTGATCCCAATTCTACCTTAGAAATCTGGCTAGACCAGAGGATGTACACTGGTACAGATAGGAACTGGAAACACAGAGAATCCAGGACGGATGAATCCTTCAGGACCAGTGGTGAGAGTGGTGATACCGGGAGGGTGGAGGGCAGGGGGGACAGAAAGGGGGAACCGATTACAGGGATCTACATATAACTTCCTCTCTGGGGGACGGACAACAGAAAAGTGGGTGAAGGGAGACGTCGGACAGTGCAAGATATGACAAAACAATAATTTATGAATCATCAAGGGTTCATGAGGGAGTGGGGAGAGGGAAAAATTGAGGAGCTGATGCCAGGGGCTTACGTGGAGAGCAAGTGTTTTGAGAATGAGGAGGGTAACAAATGTACAAATGTGCTTTACACAATTGATGTATGTATGGATTGTGAAAAGAGTTGTATAGGCCTAAATAAAATGATTTTTTAAAAAAAGCAAAGGTGTGGTTTTTGCCTAATTTTTAACTATGGCTTATCAGATATGACAATAAAAGCACACATATCAAAAGACAGAATAGGGACTAATAAAAATAAATACTTTAGCTCAACAATAGAGTTTATGAATTATGGTAAAATGAGGGACTGGATGAGAATAAAATGCAGCAAATTCATCCATGTTCATAATTACAGGTTTGGAAAGCTGGCTCCAGGGGAGGATGACCCTCATGGTAGGAGATATAAATAAATCTTAATATACATTCTCATGATGATAGCACCCATAAAGGAACTGTCATAAAGAAGCTCCATGTAGGATGAATCATTCCTGCATCAGGCTATTCTCCGAGTCTGGAGGTTATTTGTAGATAAGAGCAATCAGGTTCTATAGCCAACCCACAAAAGGTAGCAAACCCCTCGGGAGGGTTCAGGGGCATTCAAGGTCAACTAGCACTAGCTCAAGATGATGATTTACCTCATCATCTGTTTATGTGGCCCACTTATGATATTAGCCATTGACTATGTGATATGTTCGCTGTATGACGGGTTTGCCTCTTGACAGATCTGTAACCCCCATCGTATATACCGATTGGAAGATACATTCACTCTCTCAGCTGGACATAGGGATGAGAAGCCCCTGTGGCCCGCTGTCTTTCTGTCTTTATTATTTTCCACAATTGCAAAGTCAATCTTGAAGACCCATTCGAGTGTTGGGGGTCCCGTGCCCTGACAATCAACAAAGCAAAGAGACAACCTACAGACTAGGAGGAAATTTTCAGTAACCGTATATACAATTCTACGCACCCACCACCACTGAGTTGATTCCAACTCTGAGACTATATCTTCATGGGAACAGTTTCCTCTTTTTCTACTTTCTGTGGTGGATTTGAACCACAGACCTTGCAGTTAGCAGCCCAATGCCTAATACATACCACCACAAGGGGGATATATATACATACACATATAAACTACATATATGTATATATATAGTTTAAATTTCATATATATATATATAAGCTATATATATATACAGTTTAAGATTCAAAATATAAAACTATGTAACTAAACCTACTGCTGTGGAGTCTATCTCAACTAATATCCCAACCCCAGGACCCTATACAACAGAGTACAACTGTCGCAATCTTTATAGATGCCAACTACCACATCTTTCTTCCAAGGGATGGCTGGTGAGCACCCATGCTGGTCTTTCAGTTAACAGCTGAGCACTTCCACCAGTGCCCCAGGGCTTCTTTTCCTCCACCATTGTTGCAGCTCTTGTTGCTGGTACCTTCTATGTACAATGGAATGAAGAACATACCATTCTAACATTGTTGTCATGTTTCATCCCAATGTTGCAACCAATGTGTCAATCCATCCCACTGAGAGTTTTCCTCTTTTTCATTTATCTTTTATTGTACCAAGCATGATATTATCTCCCAGGGACTGGTCTCTGTCAATAATACGTCCAAAGTAAGTGAGATGTAGCCATTAGACTAAAAAAACTCACTACCATGAGTTCCGACCTGCCACTAGAGAGACTGCAAATCAAAACCATTATAGAATAAAACCTCACCACTACTAATTGGCAATAATTATAAGAAAAGAAAAACAATAGTTTCCCAGCATAGAAGATGCAGACAAATTAGAACCCTTATCCACTGACGGTGGGAACGCAAACTGATGTAGCTTACCACTGTGGAAACAATTTGGTAGATCCTCAAAAAATACAGAACTATCATATGATGTAGCAACTCCACTCTTAGCAACAATGTATCAACCAATCTCTTGCTTTCAAAGTAACGATGCAAGCAGGCACACCTATACCAATGTTCACTGGGGCACTACGCAAAATGGCCAAAAGGTAGAAAAACCCAAATGTCCATCAGATGCCTGAATAGGCAAAACATGGCATGAAGATCTGGTACATGCCATAACAAGGATAGGCTTGGAAAATATGCTTGTGAAAAATAAATCAATCACAAAAGAATAAGTATTATGTGTTCTCATCCATAAAAATAATATTCTAATAATAGGGAAAGGAGGGAGAGGATGAGGGTGAAATAAATGTCTAGGAAGCAGTATCAAATTTGACAATATTGATAACTGGTTGTACACACCAAAATTTGGTGTGTGTGTGTGTGTGTGTGTGTGTGTGTGTGTATACAACTACATAACAATTGGCATTAAGTGGATCCAGATTCATAGCAACCCTAAGTATTTCAGAGTAGAATGGGGCTTTCAGTGGCTCATTTTTCAGAACTAGATTGCCAGATCTTTCTTCCAAGGCACCTCTTGATGGACTAGAACTTCCAAGCTTTCAGGTAGCAGGCAAGTGCATTAATAGTGGTATTACCTAAGGAGAAAGCAAATGAAACACAGTATTTTTCTGTAAATCTAGCTTATTCAATCATATTAATCTAACATTGTAGAGCTCTATCAAAATGCAGCTCAGATGTACAGCACATTTAAAGTGAAGGCTTATACAACTAATCTGTAAAGTAAAAACAGAACATTCCTTATGGTGGAATAATGATAGTTGTGTTCACAGATGAAAAACACAAAGAATCAGCAAGCCTTTGTTGAACAGCTCCAAGCTCAAACAGCAAGTTAGAAAAAAATCTGCTTGGTGTTCTAACTTTGCTCGATAGCCGAACCAGAAATCCGACTTGGAAAACCCTGTACGAGCTGAGAGTTCTCAACTCAGAAACAAAGGGGTAATAATATTTCAGTCTACAAGTAGTTCTTGCTCAGACAACACTTGGTGCTTGTATTAGTGTGTTAAAATATTCATCACTGTGCTGGTTTTGCACTTTATTTGATTAAAATATTGTAACCAGGGCTCCAAAGAAAGTGAGTGATACCAGCAGTAAAGCTAAGTGGAAACTGTGAGAGCCACAAGAGAATTCAAGAAAGAATTCATTGTGACATTTTGACAAGGCCATTGCTTGTTTGATTTGGGGGCTGAAGATAATATGACTAAGTTGACATTATCACAGTTTTGAAAAAAATTTTGATTAAAGTTGCTAATATAGTGAAAGCTGCGAAATCATTAACTGAAAAATAAAAGAACTCAGATTATAAAAGAGGTTGAAAATTATTGTTAATTAGAATAAATCAGAAATAATTTGATGGCAATCGTCTATCCATGACAGTGGTATCCAAGAAAGCTAAAAGCTCCCATAGTGATTTAACGAAAATTTTGCAGGAGTGAGTGCCGAGAAGCATTGCATCCATCTATAAAATATCATAACTGGTCAATTCCTAGAGCCTTGTTTTGCATGAATGATTCTGGGCAGCGTGAACTTCTTCAATATATTGGTTCTTAAGCATATGCTACCTCCTAAAGTGGCTGAACACTGACCAGTTATTGATGATACAGTAACTCTGTGCATTCCTTCCACTGTCTTCTGATGCTTCCTATAAAATCCTATCATAACTCACGGCTTGAAATTTTTCTTCAATTCTTTCATTTTGAGAAATGCTAAGTGTGATCTTCCCCTTTGATTCTCCAGGTCTTTGAATACTTCGTTATGTTGCATTTCATTATAATACTTAACTCTTTCTTCTCAACCAATCCTTTGAAGTTTTCTGCTCAGCTTTTTCACATCATCATTTCTTCAAATTTCAGAGTTGGTTTTTTTTTCTTACACCCATTTTGGCCTTTTCTTTTTTTCTTGTATTTTTAATGATCATTTGTTTTTTCATGTATGGCATCCTTGATATCATCCCACAACTCATCTGGTCTTCAGTTATTAGTGTTCAATGTGTCAAATCTGTTCTTGAAATGGTCTCTTCAATTCAGGTGAGATACACTCAAGTGGGGTTTGGGTTTTGTTTTTCGGTTTTGTTACAATGTGTTCCCATTTCTGCATATATGTGTGGGTTTTATAGGAAGATATGCATACATGAAGTAACCAATATGTACCTGTACATATGATGCATACTCAAATAATTCTTAATTGAGGCCTTTTCATTTACATTAAAAAATACGCAAGCCTCTTCCATCTCAACACAATATAAAACAAGCAATTAAAAAAAAAACCAATATCCCATTTTCCTTCAACAATTACTAAGCCATTATGCCCCTGCAAAGGATTCCTGGTGGTGCCCTGGGATAAGCACTGGGCTGCTAACCACACATCGCCAAGTTCGAGCCCACCAGCCACTCTAACGGAGAAACACAACGCTGCCTGATCCTATACAGATTTTCAGTCTCAGAAATGTTATACAGGACCTCTATGAGTCAAAACAGACTTGATGGCAGTGGGTATGTACCCCTCAAAGCTATGTTTCTTTAAAAGGTGAGCAGAGTTCCCATGTCTCTATCTTCTCCAATTCCATTCTGGCTTGTACAAAATGCAAAAAATTCTCCATTACAAGAATAAGATCCATAGAACTGGATTCCCAAAAAGACAGATAAATCAAACCAAGTATCAAAATGATTACTGAAGCAATCCCCAGTATTCTGAAAATAAGTCCTCAAAGCCTTTCATAGCATCTCCTCAGAACACTATCCCATCCTAGGGATATACCCTAAAGATCTAATGAAAGGAAAACACAGGCAGGCCTACACACCTATGTTCACTGCAGCGTTTGGCAAAATAGCAAAAAGAAAAACATGTCCTGGAACACACGTACAATGTATGCTCAATACAACCACAAAGAATGACAATGAGTCCACAAAACATAAGATGGATGGATCTGGAGGAAATAAAGCTAAGCAAAATAAGTCAAATATTAAGGGACAAATAGTTTATAAGAAGAGAAATACACATGAGAGTACCCCAAAAAACCCAGAATTGTTTATTCAAAGTTATGTGTTTATATTTTTTTACAAAACAACCTTATCACCTTCAAAGTACTCTCCATTACACTTAATACATTTGTCAAATCTGCAATTCCATTCTGAGAAACATTTTTCAGACTCATCAGTGTGTATGGCTGACAGCACCATTTTTTCTTCACCTCATTTTTCTCTTCAACTCTTCTATTTCATCAAGTCAATGTCCTTTCATGTCCCTCTTCATTTGCAGAAACAAAAAGAAGTCGCACAGAGCGAGGTCAGGTGAATACAGTGCATGGAGCAAGAGAAGCATGCTGCTGTTTGCCAAAGACTGGAGCACTGAAATGGCTGCATGAGCAGGTGCATTGCCGTGGTGGCAAAACCAATCCCATCTGCCACAAATCAGGCCTTTTTTGTTACACACAGAGAATCCAGGACAGATGATCCCTTCAGGACCAGTGGTAAAAGTAGCAATACCGGAGGGTGGAGGGAAAGTGGGGTAGAAAGGGGAACCGATTACAAGGATCTACATATTACCTCCTCCCTGGGGGATGGGCAACAGAAAAGTGGGTGACAGGAGACATTGGACAGTGTAAGATATGAAATTATAAATTATCAAGGGCTCATGAGGGAGGGGGGAGTAGGGAGGGAGGGGGTAAAATGAGGAGCTGATACCAAGGGCGCAAGTAGAAAGCAAATGTTTTGAGAATGATGAGGGCAACAAATGTACAAATGTGCTTGACATACAATGGATGTATATATGGATTGTGATAAGAATTGTATGAGCCTCCAATAAAATTATTTAAAAAACAAAAACAAAAGAAACAGGGTTCGAGCAAAAGTGCTTATATGAAATAATTCACTGTGACCACAGAGAACCTTCCCAGGTGACACCACTGGGTACACTTGCTCAGATTGAGTTGCCATGCTCACCTAGCAGGAAAAATGTATACTCTGCCCCGCACAATTCTGGTTTTATATATGTATGTGTGTGTTTGTGTGTGTGTAAGGGGGTGGGGGATACTCACTCATATATACAGAAACTAACTTTAATTGGTGATTAATAGGGATGTGGGAAGGGATGCAAAAATCACTGTCTATATTATAAATATTTATATTTTGTTGAAGAAGAAAGCAGCGCTGCATGTGGGCATACTAAGCACAACTTGACTAATGTAAATGATGCCACTAGGAAGTGTATAAGAGAAAAAATGTTTGTGATAAAGAATAGGACATAAATAATTTGGCAGCCATAGCAAAAATAATTTTTAAAAATAATATATAGGTTTATGTAGAAGGAAGTACAGGTCTGTAATGAGTAAGGAAAAAGTATTGCTATAAAATCAAAGAAACTTTATTAAACAAAATTATCAAAATATGAAGCTATGGTTTCTTCACATATCCTCCATCTAGGTCTATACACTTCTGAAGGTGGTGTTTCTATCTGCCAAACTGTCCCCTGGAGATTTTTACAATTTTCTTCAACTAGTTGCAATTCAGACCATGTCAAAATGGCGATCTGGGCATCCTTCAGGGACACTGACTGTGCTACTTTTAAATGATATTTAAATTTGTAGAGCAAGAAGTAGTATAAAAGGGGGAAGCTCAGGGCTGGAGGGTAGATGGGGTAGTTTCCCAACAAAACTCTCATAAAACAGAGCTTGGTACCCGAGAAGAATGAAGAGGTGCATTGTCATGATGGAAAAAAACATTTCTCTGCATGGCTTTTTGGGGCCTTTTTCTCACCAATGCATTTTTTAATTTTCTTAAAACTTCTTCCTTGTAAACCCCCATGCTTGTCCTGTGTCCTTAAAGAAAATCTATCAAAAGTAGCCATTTGGGATCCCCCAGTAGTCACACTTTCCTTGCCAAGTAGCCTTCCTACCTGCAATTTAACTGGCCCAGTAGATCCCCCTCAAAAGGCACAGTTTTGATTGGACTTTGTTTTTGTTTTTTAAGGTACCTGAATAAAACCAGGAGCCCTGGTGGTGTAGTGGTTACGTGTTAGACTGCGATCTGCGTGGGTGGCAGTTAGAAAGCACCAGCTGCTTTGCCGGTTTCGACAGCTTTCTTCTACTCCTGTGAACAGTTCCAGCCTCGGTGGACGGAGTCCGCGTTGGCTCAGCAGCAAATGTTTTTGTTTAGTTTTGTGTTTCTAAAACAAATGTATTACTGAGACACCTTATTTGCAGTTATCCACTGATCACAGGGACATGTTTAAGCATATTTTGTTTGGAATAAAACCATGCATGTATAAACGGAATCCTAATAGCAATACCTTTTCACTAACCTTTCTACATACATGTGAATGGTGGAAGTAAGAAGTACTCACAAACATAAATACATGTGTGGACATAAATATATTCATAGAAGTCACGGTTATAGATATTTCTCAGATGTAACCACTTAGAAAATTGGTTGTCTGAGTTTAAAGGTTTAAATCTCAACTTAGTCAATTAATCAAAATTCAGCCAAATGGCATAATAGAACAGAAAAAGTTCATGTTCTGCATCTTACTGAGGTGAGTAGTACCTGCAATCTTGCAAGCAACCAACTAAATTACAAGTAATAGTCAGTACTAGTCAGAAGGAAAAGAGAGAGAAGAAGCAAATCTCAGAGAAGAAACTACTCTACTGGACTAAAAGGCTACATGAGCCATGGCCTCATCTACCCTGAGCTGAGAAGAGCAAGAGGGTGCCCTTCTACCACCAAAAGTGTTCTCATTAGGGCCATAATAGATAGATCCTCAAAAACTAGATGGAAGGAAAACAAGGAACAGAACTCAAATTCTTAAAGTCCAGACTTACTGCACCAAGTGAAATTAGAGGACTCCCTGACGTCTCCCTGAGCTGAAACTATTTGAAGGTCACCTTTTAGCAAAATAATAGACTGGTGCTCAGAATACAGTCCCCTGTACATGAGACCAAAAAGTCAATATTTAAACGAAAGTAAAGATGAGAAGCTAGATGGTAGGGAAAAGAGAGCACGAGAAATAGCATAGCCAGAACGCAATTAAAGAGCATATCTCTAATCTAAAAAAAAGTAGTTCTTGTGGGGCCCTATTCGATCCCTGCTCTCATGAAGAGGTCACTGAAGATATGGGTGCTATAGTAAAGTATGATGAAGAAATCAGATAGTATCTATCAGAAAGAATAATATCCAGGGTCTTAAGAGGTTTGTCTTAAAACAAATAGCCATCTAACTAAAGTATCAGTTAAGTCTACATAGAAGTCCACCAGCCTGTGTTATCCAAGAGTTGCAAATAACAAAATGCAAGACTGGAGGAGAACACAAGAACACAAAATTAGAGCTTAAATTCTGAGCACCCAGTTTGCAGAAGGCTATGAAGGGCAGTGAAAGTCAAAATTCCATTTGCACTGATGGCAGGGACATGTTTAAGCATATTGTTTGGAATAAACCCATGCATGTATGACCAGGACCCTAATAGCAATACTTTTTCACTAACTTTTCTACATACATGTGAATGAGTAGAAATAATAAATACACAGAAATAAAGATATATGTGTGCACATAAATATATTCATAGAAGTCACAGTTACAGATATTTCTGCAGGGTTCCCAAGTGGAAGAAGCCTCTGGTGAATTCCCTCTGACTACTGACCAGGGATGTGACTAGCTTGCTATCAGACAGAGTGCATTGGAAAGTGGACTAAGGCAGATGTTTTAAGTTAAATTCTAAAACTTTATAATTTGTTCTTCCTTGTGATCCATTTTAGATTTGTTTTAGTTTTTATTATTTTCTGCTTAATTTATATAGAGGTTTTCTGGGGGTTTTGGTTATTATGGTTGAGTTTTTGTTTTGTTTTGTCTTTGTATGTTTTCCTTTATATTAAATCTAGGACAAGCAAATCTATAGGGACAGTAAATGGATAAATAGTTTCTTAAGGTTACAGTAGAGGAGATTATGGGAAGCTAATAATAAGTACTAGAAAGAAGAAAATGTTTTCAAAGTAATTGTGGTGATGGGTATACAACTCTTTTTTTTTAATTGTTTTATTGGCATATACTCCACATATCACACAATGTAATCATCCAATCTGTGCAATCATCACCAAAATTAATTTGAGAATAATTATTTCTAGTACTCATTGTTATTAGCTACCCCATACTCCCCTGCCATGCCCCTAGGCAATTATCAATTCAGTTATTATCTCTAGAGATCTTCCTATCCTGAATTTTATAGATAGAAAATCATAAAAAACAAACAGGAAGCGCCCCCCCACACAAAAAAAAAAACCCAACAATGACTAGGCAAAACATAGAAAAACCTCAATCTAAAAGAAAGCATTAAAAATGGGGAAAAAACAACTCTTTTTAATATGACTAAACCACTGACATATATGTAAACTACATGATAATAAAACTGTTGACAATTAAAAATAATAATAAATAAATAAAGAGCATGCTCACAATTG
>NW_022103924.1:2093678-2104809 GCF_000313985.2 Echinops telfairi
AAAAAAAGTAATTGTATCAATGAAAAATAAAGAAAACTGCATAACAAGGGCTTTGGAGATAAAAGCTAAATTTCAAACCTGAGGTTAAAGCATGCATAATAATTTGAACTGTACACAGGCTTTAGGGTGGTGGGGCCCAAATGCAGATCATTTGGGGTTGCATCCTCAGGCAGCCTATGTGTTGATTACTTTTTAATATGAATGGACATTGGCAAGTCAAAGAATGGTAGGAAATATCATTCTGTAACTGTGTGTTGTTGAGTCAATTCTGGAGCTGAATTGATTTCAGGAAGAACTGAATGCCCCATAGCATTTCCTGAGCTATAATCTTTACAGGAGCATATTACCAGGTCTTTTCTGTGATGGAGCAGTTGTCACTTCAAACCACCAACCTTACAGTTAGCGGCTAAACACTAAGTTCTACCAGGGCTCTGAAGAAATATTCTAATATGGGCAAAACCAGTGAAATATCCACAAATATGGAAAATACTCCTTCATTCATTCATTTATTTGTTTTAGTACTCATCTGCATATCTTGGTCAAAGGACTTTGTTTCTGCCACCTATTTTCCAGCAAAAGCAATTTCATTCATTCTATAAGCAATTATTCCATTGTGCTAGCATAGAACTACCTGCATTGCCTGACTTTAAACCAACAGACAATATAGCTACTAGAATTATGCGATGATTACTGAAGGATCTTATCTGAGCCTAAGATTTTCATACTAGAACTACATACACTGCAGCACTGTTTAGCTAGGCTGTGTTTAACTATTTTTAAATGTTAAACATCATTTTTTACATATATTTGAAGTTTAATAACCAAAGGAAATGTCATGAAAACTAAAGTATTAAATGACTTAATTACAAACTAGAAAAATACTCCTAAAAATTCAGAGTGGTCTAAAATGGATACTAATCTTTTCTGGATTACATACCTCTTTGAAAACCTAAAAGATATTACTGAGGACCTGTGGCAGGCCATTCTGACATGGCATCCCAAGATGCCAACTTCTGGTGTTCCCTCCCTACACAATGATCTCTGTCCTTAAGTGTGGCTTGGACACAGCAGTTTGCTTCACGTGAACACCTAACAGCAAAATTGAGAGTATGGCTCTTCTGGGATTAAGTGACCAAGACAAGACCATGACTTCTAGCCCTCTAACTTGCTCACCCTCATAAAGCAAACTGCCATCTTGTAAGATGCTCTATGAATGGAAGTAAAGGACACCTCCAGCCTCATGAGAAACTGAGGTCTTGGTCCAACAATCTACATGGAACTGAATGCTTCAACAATCTTAGGAGAGAGTTAGGAAGTAAATCTTCCCAGTCCAGCCTTGAGATGCCTGCAGTTTTGTGACAGACAGGGGCAGAAGCTTCAGCTAAGGGGCACTTGGGTCCCTGGCTCACAGAACCTGTGAGCCGGTAAATGAGTGTTGTTTTCAGTTGCTAGATTTGGAGGCAGTGTGTTACAATACAGAGCATGAGATAATGAAGAGATCCACTCTGCAGAAAGGCACACATAGCTGTAGATACATGATCTGGCATACATTTCAGAGAACTAAGAGGCCTCTTGAAGTCACTAACAGAACTTCTAGAGGTGAAGTGGCTCCCTAATAAAGCCAATTCTGAAACGATAAATCCAACCAATATTTACAAAACAGCTACAGGAAATCCGTATCAATGTAGTCATGAAAGGTAACCTATCAAATGTCAGAATACTTTCCTGCTATAAAGTACTAAAAAGAAGGTGAAACCATTCTGAATATTAAAAATGCCTTAGTACAGTCCTACCAAAGGTAAAACCAAGCCACTTTATAATAAACAATTCTTTCTGAACAATGTATGTTATTGGTTCTAAGTAAGTACTAAGGATAAAATGAATGAGACACCATCCTTAGTTTTGAGGACTTCAGTGGGTAATGCACACACAGAAAGTAACTATCAAAACATCTGGAAGTGAAAATGAAGATTTCCATTTGGTGCCGACTCATGTGCATAATAAAATTACTTTATTGGATTTTAATGATAAAGAAATTAAAATAAATACCTGCACTGTTTTCCCAAGTCCCATGTCATCACCAAGAATGCACCCTCTTCCACGGATGTAGTGTCCATAGAGAAACTGGGCTCCTTCTCTTTGATAGTCTCTCAAATACCTATTAATAGTATAAGGAATACAGTCTCCATCTTCAGACAATTTAAAAGCAACAGCAGATGATGGAAATTTTTGATCTGGGAAATACGGTTTTTCTAAATCTTCATCATCAAATATGTAATTCCTGGAGCAATCTTTAATAGGTTTTACCTCTTGAAGCCTCTTAAGAGGTACTTTCCTTTCTAGAGAATTTTGATATAAGACAACTGCAAATGACTTCCCATTTTCATCCACAGTGATAGATTTTATGCTTGCTTCACAAAGCTTTTCATTCTCTGGAGAAGGAGCAAGACATCTTTCTCCGGGACACCATCTGTCTATAGAAATAAAGAAGGAAATGATGAGTCCAAATATAGCTTAGAAAGAAACACCCCATACCTTATAACTAGCTTATAAGGTACATCTCATAACTAGTGGTATAGTAAAACTCACACTCACTGCCATCAAGTTGACTGTCCCTCATAGTCCTCCATGAGGGCAGGGTAAAACAGCCCCTGTGGATCTCTGAGGCTGTAACTCTTCATGCAGACAGTGGCTGGTGCTTTTGAACTGCTGACCTTTTGGTTTTTAGCTCAGCTGCTTACCTTGCAGCTCGTACCCCAACTCCTAGGCCACTATACCACCAGGGCTCATCACAAACGATGAATAGCCTTGAAAAGAATGGGAATTCCAGAACACTTAATTGTTTGCATGCAAAATCTGTATATGGATCAAGATACAGTTGTGCAAACAGAATATTGGATGGTTTAAAATCAGAAAAGGTGTGTGAAGGGAAAAGAAGATGGAATCCTCTCACCATATTCAATCTGTGTGCTAAGCAAATAATCAGAAAAACTGGAATGTATGGAGAAGAATATGGTATCAGGGTTGGAGGAAAGCTTAATAACAACCTGTTATATGTAGATGACACAACCTTGCTTGCTGAAAGTGAGGAGGACTTGAAGCACTTGCTGATGAAGATAAAAGATTTTAGTCTTCAGTACGGATTACAGCGCAATGTAAAAACCAAAATCCTCACAAATGGGCCAAAAGGTAACATTATGATAAATGAAGAAAAAAGATTGAACTTGTCAAGGATTTCATCTTGTTTGGGTCTAAAAGCAATGTTCATGGGAGATCAAATGATGCATTGCATTGGGTAATACTGCTGCACAAGACCTCTTTAAAGCGTTGAAAAGCAAGGATGTTACTTTGAGGACTAAGGTACACCTTACCCAAGTCATAGTATTTTCAGTGGCCTCATATGCATGCGAAAACTGGACACTGAATAAGGAAGACCAAAGAAGAATCGATGCATTTGAACTCTGGTGTTGATGAAGAATATTGGAAGTACCTAAGACAGCCAAAAGAACAAAGAGCTCTCTCGGAAGAAGTACAGCCAGAATGTTCCATTAGAGGCAAGGATGGCGAGAGTTCGGCTCTTCTATTTTGTACATGTTATCAGAAAACACGAGTTCCTGGCGAAGGACATCATGCTTAGTAAAACGGAGGAACAGCAAAAAAGAAGGCCCCTGACAAGATGGATTGACCCAGCGGCTGAAACAATGGACTTGCACATAGAGAACACTGTGAGAAGGGAACAGGACCGGTGGTGGTTCATTTTGTTGTATACAGGATCATTATGAGAAGGAACCGACTAGACGGTGTAACCACAATGCCACTAAGGCTCTAAACACTGAGATGGAGAATAAGGAATAGGAGATGATATATTGTGCCCACGGATTCCTTTCGTAATGGAACTTCATATTTAAATTTTTCCTTCAGCCTTTCAGCTTCAAAAATGCAAGCATGTTGTTTTCTTTTGATTTCCTAACAACTAGTTATTTATTTTCTTTTGATTTCCTAACATCAGGTCTTTGCACATCTTTATAATATTTTAGCTGGTTTTCTCGAGCATTTCTTTGAAGTCTTCAATTCTTGGGTTTGGGGGTTTATTGGAGGTGATAAGGCCCCTAAAGTTCTGGTCCCTCTCTTCTTCTTTAACATCATCTCCTACACTCTTACACTTTTATTCCAAATTGATCTTTTTGCTGCTCCTTATCCACAGCTCCCACCAAAACCAACCAAAAGTCCATTGCCATCAAGCCAATAAAGTCATAGCAACCCTATATAACTTTTCAATGCTTTATAAATCTTTATGGGAACAACCAGCCTCATCTATCTCCCTGGAAGCAGCTGGTGGGTTTAAAGCAGCACCTTTCAGTTAGTAACCCAAGTTTATCTAAAAGAGCCAGCAGGACTCCTTAGGGCCCACAAGTTTTCTATACTTCTACCAAACCACTTTTTCTAAATACCTAAGTGGCTGATACTTCGACTTCATTCAGGTGTCTGCTCAAAAGACACTATATCATTTAATCTAAAATAGCAGCCCCGCTCCTTCCTCTCTATTTACACTGCTTGGTTTTCATCTTCAGAGAAAATAACATACATGCTCCAATTTAAATCTATTTTGGTTCACTACTAAATCTTAAGCACCTAGAATGATGTCTGACACTCAATAAAAGATTATAGAAAAGATTTATGAATGTTTACATATAGCTAACACTTTGTAATCATGAACTACTTGTTTATTGCAAAAACCTTTTCATAACAACATAAATGGTGACTATACATTTGTACCTCACCAGATGGCATACACAGGAATCAAATCCACAACATCCGTGGAAAGCGATAATGGAGAAGGTCATCAGTGAGAACCAAGCCAGGAGCCAACTGTGGAACAAGCTATGAGTTGCTCAGATGCAACTTCAACTGAAGTCCAGGATAGCCAAAGTGTGACCTCAAGCAGGTCTCACCTGAATTTAGAGAACATCACAAGAGTAAATTAGACAGATTTAGTGCTAATGACTGAAGACCATACAAGTTGTAAGATGATGAGACTACCAAACACCAAGAAACCAAAAGATCATTCAAAAGTCAGGAAGGGAAAGAAAAACAAAAGACCAAAATGGATGTCAATAGAAACACTAAATTGAATAGAGTACTAAAGGAAATGGAAGTATTAATGATGTAAAAGCTGAACAGAAGATTTCAAAGAATGGCTCAAGAAGATAAGCTAAAATATTATAATGAAATGTGTAAAGACCTAGAGGTAGAATGGCAAAAGAAAAATACAGGCCTGGCATTTTTCAAACTGAAAGAAAAGAAGAATGTAAACCTCAAGATGCATTATTGAAGCAAACTATGCTGCAGGAAGCATCAAAAGAAGATAGTCACTGTACCAAAAATAACTGATAGACATTCAACCATTTCAAGAGGTGACATATGACCAAGAAAGGAAGGAAGGAAGAACTAATTGCACTGACAGCATTAGCATTAGCAAATAATAAGGGTCAAGGAATTAATGAAAAGCAAGATGTTCTTAAAAATTGATGCAGGACTAGAAGCTCTTACTCTCAATTTCTATTTTTATTATTTCTATCCCAAGAAATCTAGGAGACAGCTATCGCCAACTGACTCAAAGAGATCCATATTTTTGCTCATTTCAAAGAATGGGGATCCACAAGAATGTGAAAATTATCAAACAATATCATTAATATCACACACAAGTAAAATTTTGCTGAATTCAAAAACGGTGGCAACAATATATAGTTAAGGAGCTGCCAGAAATGCAAGTCAGATTCAGAAGGTGTGGATCCAGTTGACATCAGATGGATCCTGGCTGACAGTACAGAATACTAGAAAGATGTTTACTTTTGTTTTGACATACAAAGACATTCCACAATGTATATAAAACTATACTTTCTCCATCTGTATTCTGAGCAAATAATCCAAGAGGCTGGACTTTATGAATAACACAGCATCAATATTAAAGGAAAGCTCACTAACAACCTTCAATATGCAGATGACACAGCTTTGCTTGCTGAAAGAAAACGTGAAGCACTCTCCCTTAGCACTTACGAACAGAGAACAAATACAACCTTTAGTAGGGATTAGACCTCAATGAAAAGCACACAAAAACCTTTACAATTGGACCGATAAATATGATACATGGAGATAAAATTGAAGTTGTCAAGGATTATGTTTTACTCGGATCTAACACCCATGAAGGTAGCAGTCAAGAAATCAAACGATATTGCTTTGAGCAAACCTGCTGAAAAAGAGTTTGCTGTTAAAATACAAGGATATCACTTTGAGGACTAAGGCATGCTTGACCCAACCCATAGTGTTTTCAATAAACTCATATGCATGATAAATCTGCGCCAAAAGAAGACCAGCAAAGAACTGATGCACTTGAACGATGGTGTTAGTGGCGGCAAGAAGAGTGAATAAACTTGTCTTGGAAGAAGTACAACCGAAACAAGAACAGTGAAACTTAATCTCTTATACTTTGGCCATGCTATCAAGAGGATATCTCTCCCTCCCCCACCCCCCAAAAACTCACTGTCATTGAGCAGATGCCAACTCAGTGACCCTGTAGGACAGCGGGGAAGTGCCTCTGTGAATTTCTGAGACTGTAACTCTTTACAGGAGCAGGAAGCCCCAATTTTCTCCCGTGGAAGAGCTGGCGGTTTCAACTGCTGGCCTTGTGGTGAGCAGCCTAAATCGGGACCACTTTGCCACCAGGTGTCCTTGTATCAGAAGGGACTAGTCCCTAGGAAAAGGACATCAGGTTTGGAAAAGAGGAAGGTCAGAGAAAAAGGAAGATCCTCAAGAAGGGGGACTGCAGTATGAACTCAAACACAAGAATCATGGTGAGGGCTCTGCCAGACCAGGAAGTTTTCCATTCTGTCTACAGAGGTCCGGTTGCTATGAGTTGGAACAGACTCACTGGGACAACTACAACAAATGTCTGAGTTCCATCTTCAATTCCAAGCCTTCTGAGTTCTGGCATGTTACTTCAACTCTCTGAGCTTAAGCTCTGAATTCCTCCTTGACTTAAACCAGAACCATCTAGATAAACAATAAGCATATGACTAACACAGAACAAGTACTCAATACCTGATAGCGTTTGATATATCATGATTATGGATAAAAACTCTAAATCGAGGGCTAAAGACATCCCAGAAGATTTAAGGCACATGACTATAATGGCCTCAAACTTTCTTGTGAGTTGATCAAAGGCGTACTATAAAGCTTTTGGAACATCATGTATTAAGCTCTTGATGTAATAAAACTAAACTGAACTAAATGTCTCAACTCTTATTCGCCTACTTAACAACAAAACCTTCCAATCAATAACAATATTGAGCATTTACTGTGTGCCAGACGCTTTGTGTTGTGCATACACCGTCTCATTCTTTAAAGCCAACAACCCATCAATTTTACAGATGAGGAAAGTGCATCAAGATGTTCCAGCAAGTAATTTGTCAAAGCCAGAAGGGCCAAGGGCAGTCTGATTCCAGAGTCCAAGTTCACAGCAGTGAATCCTAAAGGATTTATCTCAGCTCTTGAGGGGTGTGTATTCTCCTACGGTCCCTCAGAGGAACTACTGGGTAAACTCCACACAAGGAGGGTACTGGCTAGAACGGGTCCACCGAAAGCAGTAAAGCCAGGAGGCCAGCTGGAAGCCTATATATACCTTTGCGGGCGGTTTCAACGCAGAACTTCGGATCGGAGCGATCCATCTGGCAAGGGGGAGGAGCCTAGCAGTGCGGCCGCATTGAACACCGGATAGGTGTTACACTGAAGCATCTCCCGCCGCCCTCCTTGCAGCGACGCCCCGGTAGTCCGCAGCCACGGGGCGGCGGGGGGCAAATGGAGAGGCTAAGGGGTGCCAGGAAGAAGATGGAAGCGTCTGAGGCGACGGCAAAACAGAAGAGCGCTTTGTGCTGCCGATAAGGCAGCGCTCACCAAGGCGTCTCAGGTTCTGCCTCCGCCAGCGCTACCACCGCTGCTGACTCGGCCTGGGGAAGACGGCAGGACGGAAGCACAGCTCCTTGCGGCTGCGGAGCCTCCCTCTGCAGCGCTACATTGCAACCTAGACTCCGAAAATCCCGCGAGAACGGGCCTCCGAACTGTCATCGAGATCTCGCGAGAACAAGATCCCCAGGTTTTGCCCTGGTGTTCAGAGAGGCAGATTGGTCTTGTACCGAAAGCCAGGGAGCGTTATCGCGATATTTGGGTCGCGCACTGCTTGAGTGTGAATTTGGCTGCTGAGAGCCTCTGGCAGGTACCAGAGGTCTGGTGTTCGGATGTTTGGTAAGCGTCTTAGTTATGAATGGTGGTCATTGGAAAAGAGACCCCCGAGTCTACGAGGCTGGCCTTTCGGCCTCTATATGGTAATTTGGTTGTTTTGCCGGACGCCTAGAAACTCCAGACGAGTCCCGCTCAACTTTATGAGACGCCAGCCCTTCACAGCAATCCCAGTGAGAGAATTCAGCACGTTTCCTGCATCACACACCTGAAAGTCCAGTAAATAAGAAATCACTTTGTGAGTGCAGAAACTCTTAAATAAAAGGTAAACGCAAGAAAATTAAAAACAATGTTTTTACGCTCACCTTATAAAATTATCAGTAGTTTGCTGCACATTATTGCTAAAACACGACACTTAAGGACATTAGATTTTTAAAAGTATCTTTAGGACAGCATTCCCTTCAAAAGGTAGGAAAGAAGGAAATGTTCTGAAATTGTGCGGATGAATGCACAACTCTTTTTACTATGACTGATCTACTCAATTGTATGATTATGAATAACATGTCAATAAAACTAGTTTTAAAAAAAACTACAGTAAGTGGATATTGCCTATCTTAAAATTTTCCAGATCTTATAGATGGATCCTGCAATTGTTAAAACATGATTCTCATTTCATTGGGTTAGCTTGCAAAAGTGTATATTAGTTGCTTGTTGCTGCTGGTGATTCGTTAGTCACCACAAATTTGATAACTTTATATCCACAATTGTTCTTACGGTTCATGTAGGCTAGAAATCTGAACTGGGGTTGGATTTGGAATAAACTCCAAGACTTGTGTTCATTTAAAGAGGATCTAAAGGAGAATGCCTGTGCCTGTTTTAACTTCCTTTGCTTACGACTAGTTTCCTCCATCTTTAAATGCTACCATTATTTTTCTATAGTCCCCTCTCATTTTGAGTGTTGTAAAAGTTTCTCTGGTTTTAAACATTTGTATATTAGATTGGACCCTCACAGGTGATGCAAGATAAACTCCCTATTTCGTTGTACTCTTAGTAATATCACAAAGTAACACATTCACAGATTTCTGGAATTTTTATTTAGTATCTTGATGGGGACTAGGGAATATTATTCTGCCCATCACAGGGCCTTAATGAGAAAAACTATATTGCCATTATTCCAGTAACTAGGCATCCATTCTTCAACAAATTTAAAAATTAGTATTTTTCATGAAATGCTACCCTAAAATTACATTCATTTCTATTTGCTTCAAAAAACATACTGAATGTCCATCAGTTTTTTGATGTAGTGAAGGCAAACTGCTTCTGGTGGTCCTTTGAGAAGAAGGCATTAGCCAGATCAGTAGCTGCATACCAAGTACCAGGAGAAGTATTAATTTGCTCAAGCAATGAAATCACATCTGGAACGGCAGCTGCAATTGGAGTCCACCTGGTTAAGTTTACGATAATCCACTGTCATTCTCCAGGATCCATCTGTCTTTTTCACAGGCCAAATAGGCGAGTTAAATGGGGATGTGGTAGGAATCACCACCCCTGCATCTTTCAAGTCTTGATGGTGGCACTGATCTCTGCAATCCCTCCAGGAATGCGGTATTGCTTTTGGTTTACTATTTTCCTACGCAATGGCAGTTCTAATGGTGTCCACTTGGCCTTTCCTACCATGATAGCCCTTATTCCACATTTTCATGGATCAAATATAGGGGTTCTGCCAGTTACTAAGTATGTCTATCCCAATGATACATTCTGGAACTGGGGAAATAACCACAGGATTGGTCCGGGGGCCCACTGGACCCACAGTGAGGCATACCTGAGCTAAAACCCCACTGATAATTTGACCTCCTTAAGCCCCCACTCTAATTGGTGGGCCTTCGAAACACTTTGGGTCTCCTGGAACTAGTGTCAGTTCCGAGCCAGTGTCCAGTAATCCCCGAAAAGTCTGATTATTTCCTTTCCCCCAATGAGCAGTTACTCTTGTGAAAGGCCGCAGGTCCCTTTGGGGAAGGCTAGAAGAAAGACTAACAGTATAGACCTTCGCTGATGTAGCAGGGTCCTCCATCAAAGGGACCCGGCCTCCCCCTCATTCAAGAGGTTGTGGGTCTTTAAACTGGCTCAGGTATGGGAATTGATTGAGTAATCGTGACTGTCTTTTCTGCTGTCCACCTGATCTACCATTCTTTTGCCTGTAGAGATCACGTAAATACTTAGTAGGTTTCCCATCAATTTCATTCTTAGGGACACCGTGGCTAAGTAGCCAATGCCATAATTCCACACGAGACAGGTTGATTTGAGTACTACTGAAACTTTGTTGTCTATTATAACCACACCTACCCTGTCTCTGTTGATTCAGTGCTGACACCTGCCCTCTACCATCACGGGAACCAATCAGCCCCATTGTGGGCAAATGTCGCAGTTTGCTTAGGGCAGTGCCCACTGTGAATCCTGGTGCACATAAAATAGCAATTACAGGAGTCTTCAGAGATGCTGGGGCCCACTTCACCAACTTGTTCCTTATGGTTGTGGTAAAGGTTATGTCCTCAGGACACCCCCTTTTTGGGTCTGTGGGAATATCCTGATAGATCTATTCCAACATACCATTTTCTCTAAGCTTTTGGATGCCTTCCTCTACAGTCTACCAAGGTAGGTCAGGTATTTCAAGTTGGTCCAATCTAGGCCATCTGGCAGTCCATGATTCATTGAACCAACCAAATACAGAATTAGATCCTCTCTTAACCTCTCTCGCAGAGACATTGAAAGAAGAGTCTGTGCTTAGGGGTCCCATATCCAGAAACTCAGACTGGTCTAATATTACATTCGTGCACCAGTATCCCACACCCTTAGTAACCATTCCCAGGGACCTTCCCCAGGCTTTTGCTTGTATGTATTC
>NW_022103924.1:2105310-2107500 GCF_000313985.2 Echinops telfairi
GGACCTGGTTCTCAGCAATGTCAGCTCTTTTGCTAGAGGAGAGAAGGCTCTCCTTTGTAGCACAGGTGGAAGTTTTCAAATCTGTTAGTCTGCACCTAAGGTGCGCTTCTGAGGCTCTGAGACCATCCCTCTCCTCAATCACACTTTCCATTGTAAGAGGGATCAGCCAGCCAGCTTCCCTATACTTGTCATCTTCCGTCTTCTTTTGCTGCTTCCCTCTTCATTCAATATTTTGCCCACATAATCCTTCAATGTTACAACTCAAGTCCTGAATATTTTCTTCAGTTCTTTCAACTTGAGATATCCTGAATGTGTTCCTACTTTTTGGCTTTTCAACTCTGGGTCTATGCACATTTCCTTATAATACTTTACCTCTCAAGCTGCCCTTTTGAATTTTCTATTCAGCTTTTTTATTTTATAATTTCTTCCATTCATTTTAGCTACTCTATGTTCAAGAACAAGTTTCAGAGTCTCTTCTGGCATCCACTTTAGTCTTTTCTGGATCGTCTATTTAATGACCTTTTGCTTTCTTCCGGTACAATGTTCTTAATGTCATCCAACAGCTTATGAAGTCTTCTGTCATTAGTGTTCCATGTTTCAACACTGTTCTTAAGATGTTCTCAAAATTCAGATAGGATACAAAGAAATGTCTTACTTTGGCTCTTGTGGGCTTGTTTTTATTTTCTTCAAATTCAACCTGAACTAACATATGAGCACTTAATGGTCTGTTCCATAGTTAGATAGTTGACCCCTGACCTCATTTTGACTGCTGATATTGAGCTTCTCTATTGTCTCTGCCTTCAGATATAGCTAAATTGATTCCTGTGTACTCTGGTGAGGTCCATGTGTACAATCACTGTTTATAAAGTTGGACAAAAAGAAATTTACAGTGAAGAAGTCTTTAGTCTTACAAAATTCTATCATAAAATCTTGTTTCATTTCCATCACCAACACCATATTTCCCAGTTACTGTACCTCTTTGTTTCTAACTTACGCGTTGCAATTGCCAATAATTATCAATATATCTTAATTGAATGCTTCCTCACTTTCACACTAAAACGTAGTTGATAAAATTCTTCAATTTCTTCATCACTAGAGATTGGTGCATAACTCTGAATAGCAGTTGTGTTAACTAGATTTCCATGTAAGGAAATAGAGAGTATCCTGTCCCAGCCAGCATTGTTTGGTGATGGCTGCAATGCCATTCTTGATTTTGTCATCCCCACTATAGTAAACCATATTATGATGCAAATGGCCATTACCAGCACATTTCAGCTCACTGGTGCCTAGGTAATCAATCTTCATGTGTTCCATTTAATTTTTTTGACTTTTTATGAAATTTTTCCAAGATTTATTCTTCATAAGTTCCATATTCCAATTATTAATAGATGTTTGTAGTTGTTTCTTCTCATTCTGTGTCTTGCCCATCAGAAAATGGAGGTCCCAAAAGCTGTACTCCGTTTACATCATGATGTTTGACTCTGTAATCTGGAGACAGCTCTTTCCCAGTCCTAATTTGAGAGCCTTCCAACCTGAGTGACTCATCTTCTGGCTCTACATCTGACAATGTTTCACTGCTAATCCCTCAGAAGCGGACAGCTTATTTCTTCTTCATAGTCTTTTCTTAGTTTGAAAGCTCTGCTGAAATTCTTGTTGTCAAGGATTTAATTTTGCTTGGATCTACAACCAATGTTGCTAGAAGAAGCAGTCAAGATATTAAGTGATATATTTGTAGTAGCTACATAATCAGTTGTCAGTTTGAGTATTAAGAGTGAAGGGGTAGAGTTTAGTCTGTCAATCAGGTCCCAGCTTGATGACTTCATTTGGAACCATTAAGGAAATAAATAGCTTTCTGGAGGCAGGAGGCAGGCTCACTCCCTGTGAGACACCCCTGTGGGGAAGACACATGGAGAGAGGCTGATGGAGCCAGAGAAACCTCACAGAGACCCTGCCAGCACTGAGATGCTTACAATGACACTGGATCCACAAGACTTCCCACCCACTGGCCTGTGATCTTCCTGCATTTGGTGACATTGCATGTGTTTCCTGCTTCTGAAGAGGACTTTATAGATTGGTATCAGACATATGGGCTAATATCAGACTTATGGACTTGATCGGGACTGGGCTGGGATGTTTTCTCAATATTCAATTGCTCTTGTATATAAAGCACTTTCTTATGCACATGTGAGT
>NW_022103924.1:2107821-2125248 GCF_000313985.2 Echinops telfairi
AAGGAATAAGAAAGACAAAGAAAGTAATGAATTTTAATTATGGTGTTGACAAAGAGTATTGAGCATACCATGGATAGCTAGAACAAACTAATCTACTTTGGAAGAAATATAGCAGAATCCTCCTTAGAAGTAAGGATAGCAAGGCCTTATCTCACTTGCTTTGAACATGTTAGCAGGAGAAAAAGTCCCTGTAAAAGGACATCGTGTTTGCTAAAATAGAAGGCCAGGAGCCCTGGTGGGGTAGTGGTTACACATTACTGCTACTAACTTCACCAGCAGTGATGCAAATCCAACTGCTGCTCCACAAGAGAAAGATACAACTTTCTACTCCCATAAAGAGTTACATTCTTGAAAACCCACAGGAGCAGTTATACTCTGTCCTATAGGGTTGCTATGAGTCAGAATGGATACGATGGCAGTGGAGGGGAAAAAATTAGGTCAGCAAAAAAGAAGAGCATCAAGGAGATGGATTGACACATGAGCAGCAACAAGGAGCTCAAACATAACAATTGTAAGGATGGTGCTGGACTGAGCAGTGTTTCGTCCTGTTGTACATACGGTCATGAGTTACAGTCAACTCAGTGGCATTTAGCAACAATCACAAACGTATGTCTAAAAGAAATATCTAATTCATCCACTATGTGTGAGACTGTGGCTAAATCACTTAACCTCTTGGTATACCAGTGCCTTTACCCATAAAATAAGGTAGCCTATCTTAAAGGGGTTATTATAAGAATTAAATACACATTTTGGTGACTCACATGTTAAGCGTGTTTCTAGGTCTATTTGACCTGCTGATTACGGGGGGGAGGGGAAGGCACTGGTTTCCCTAGGCTTTGAAATACAGACATATGCCATATAACACTCATTATGTTGCTCACCCCTAAAAAATTAGACTATTTTAATGTAGTGTTAGCTAGCATGAGCTACAGGAGGTGCACCCCAGCTTTATTTAAAATAGTTTGCATTGAACTAAATATTTACAATGTTAAACTTCACATGGTGTCTTTGACCCAAAGATATATTTGAATTGTGAAAATTACATAAACTTGGAATTCCCTCCCCACCCCACCCCTACCCCTGCCCAATCACCACTTTACCTTTATTAGGAACTGAAGACCAGGCAGTTCCTATAAGAATTACTGTACTGGTGGTGTAGTTGTTATGTGATGGACTGTGATCTGCATGGTCAGCAGTTATAAACCACCAGCAGCTCTGCGGGAGAAAGACTGGGCTTTCTGCTCCCAAAAACAGTTATAGTCTCGGACCCACAGTGGGTCACTATGAGTCAGCATTGACTCGATGGCAGTGAGTATAATAAATAATGTGCCCTGATGGTGTAGTGGGTTGTATGTTTGGCTGATAGTCACAAGGTCAGCTATTCAAACCCTGCAGCCACTCCACAAGAGAACGATGAGACTTTCTGCTCCCAGACTTTCTGCAACCTCAGAAATCTGCAAGAGAAGTAACTTCTCTGTCTTACAGTGTCACTTTGAGACATAATCAGCTGACTAGTAGTGAGTTTGATATACTGTTCTGAAACCCCAAATGTTTCTGTCAGAGTTTAAACTCCATGAAAATTAAAGTGCTCAGGTCTTGTTATAAGATGGCACAACTATTCCACGTATACACAGAAACTATGAAAGAAAAAATTTTAATTTCCTTATACAGAAGGTTGGAGTCAGCTTCACCTCTGAAATATTTAACCTGAATTATCCATTGATTCTGTATATGAAAAACATGTCTGATATGCTTGCTGTATCATTTGAAGGAGAAAAATTTAAAGCTTCAAAAGATTTATGAAAAATGCTATGAAGTCGTATATTTTCAACACTTTAAATTGCCCTCATACCTTCCATATATGTCCCCTTTCAGTTTCTTTTATTTTCCACTCTCTTCAGGCTGTGTTCTGGCTTTGCAGTATCCAACTTGCAGTCTCACTCTAGACTGCACAACCTTTGACCGAAAAGAGAAACCCGCTGATGGATTCTAACTCAGAGTGACCCATGGGACAGAGAAGAACTCTCCCTTTTGCTTTCCAAACCCTTAAATCTTCTAACGACTGCAGAGTGACTGGTGGATTTGAACCAATGAGTTTATGATTGGCAGCTCAATGTGTAACCAATTAGCAACAATGCATCCATAGACAGCTTCCCTGAGAAGTCATTTAATACGTGATTCTTTTTCAAATATTTCTTTACCTTTTTAGCTTATCCTGTAATTTGTGGGTCAGAATTTTTCTTATATTTAAAACTAGATTGATAAATTGATAAATTAGTATAACTTTAGCTAAAAATATAATGAAACACAATAGCTAAGAAACTAGAGTCATGCAATTTTCTGTATCAGCATCCCAAATAACACCAAGAACAGGCCTAAAAACCAAGACAGCAAGAAAAAAATTTTGTGTTGCTGTTCTTGGCCTGTGATAATGAAGTAAAACCCTTAAAGCAATACCTGGCTCATAGTAAGAAAAATATCTATTATCACTGCTGTTATCAGTAGCATCTACTTGAAATTCTATGCAGCTATTCTGCAAGGCTCTTGCTTTAATATGTTGACTATTAGTTCACCATGTTATTAATTAAGATTAGAATATCAGACTTAATTCTAAATACACCTTGCATTGTAAGATATGTATTATGCAGCTTAAAGCAAAAGCACTACTTGATGCTTAGGGATGATGTAGTGACTCTAAAGAAGATAGGAAAGCATTCATTGAAAGAAAGATGTGCAGGGTATTAAGGAAAATTAACCTTCAGTGACATTGAATAAACAGTGGGGGGAATAAATGATTTATATTCTGATTTCATCCCATGAGCTTTTAACATCCAGCATCATGTTAAATTTAGAACTGAATATTAATAGAAATAATACATGTTGCAATGTGCAATAAGTTGTTAAGTAGAGGGTAACAAATGCTTATGTTGGAAAAATAACAAAAGTTGAAAATTGATATTATAAGCATCCAATTGAATTACAAAAAGAACAAACTAATACTGAAAGTAAATGAAAAGAAATACTAAAGAGCCAAGCACTACTGGGTCCTGCAGCAATCTCACAGTCATTGAGCCCATTGTTACAGCCACAGTGTCAACCTATCCTATTAAGAGTCTTTTTCTTTTTCATTGACCCTTTACTCAGCACGCTGATCATGAAGAATATTCAAAGTACTATGGACCACCATAAAGAAAAACATAGTCTGTCTTGGAGGAAGTACAGCCAGAATGCTTCTCGGAAGCAAGGATGGCATACTTTGGACATGTTATCAGGAGAGACCAGTCCCTAGAAACAGACATCACTTGGTACAGGCAGCGAAAAAGAGGATGACCTTCCACAAGATGGATTGATTAGTGATTGCAACAAGGTGCTCAAACATTAGAACAATTGTGAGGATGGCTTAGGACCAGGTGGTGCTGTGTTTTGTTGTGTGGTTGATCAGTATGAGTGGGAACAAACTTTATGGCACTGAACAGCAGCAATAACCCTCCACAGAATTTGAATTCTCTGGTCTTTAATTTATACCGCATCAAAATGGAAGTTTTGGCATCCTTGATGGACTCATACCACGTTCCTCTTAAATGTTCTCTTAGTTTGAAGAACAAAAATAAGTCTAAAGGGGCAAGATTGTGCTGTAGGATGGACAGCTGACATTTCCCAATAAAAATATCATAGAAGAGTACTACCCTCAAAGAATGGGTATGTGCATTGTTGTGACAAAAAACAGTTCCTCTGTTCAACTTTCCTGGCCTTTCCCCACCAATTCAATTTTCATAAAACTCCTTTCTAATAAGCCCCCAAAGTATATAATCATACTATGCACTTTGAAATACTCTATTAATATTATCCCTCAGAGGTTACACACACACACACACACAGTCTCCATAACCTAAACTGATCTGTCTGAAACTTAGCTGGCCCAATTAGTACCCTCAGAAGCCACATGTTGATCAGATCTTTTTGCCCTTGTTTTTAAAAGACACTCTCAAGACTAAGAAGAATATATTGCTGGGAGAACATGTTGCGGTCATCCACTGGTTGAACAGATATACTTGAATACATTCTGTTTGATTTTTTAAAATGAGGATAATTCTGATACCAAACCAAGGAGAGACACCATTGAAAAAAATTGTAGGCCAATATCCCTCATGACCATGATGCAAAATTCTCAACAAAGTCATAGTAAATGCAATCTAACAACATATCAAAAAATAATATATTGTGACCAAGTGGGATTCGTACTAGGTATTCAAGGATGGTTCAGAAAAACAATCAACATACTCCATTTCATAATAAGAAAAATAAAAGAACTACCTGATCATATCAATCAATTCATAAAAACATTTGACAAGGTATAATAATCATTCTTGATTTTTTTAAATCCTCAAAATATAGACTGGAAATTCCTTATAATTAAAAATATGTGTTTTTAATTTTTTTCAAAGAAAAACAGAATTTTTTTCAAAGCTATGTATTTCCTTTTTTTTTTTTTTTTTTAAAAAACAACCTTATGACCTTCAAAGTACTCTGCATCACACTTAATACATTTGTCAAATCTGTGATTCCATTCTTGGAAACATTTTTCAAACTCATCTGTTTGGATGGCTAACAGCACCTCTCTTGTTTTTATCTTCACCTCTTCTATATCATCAAATGGCAGTCCTTTCATGTCCCTCTTCATTTTCAGAAACAAAAAGAAATCCTATGAAGCGAGGTCAGGTTAGTAAGGGGCCTGGGGCAAGAGAGGCACGCTGTTTTGGGCCCAAAACTGGAGGACTGAGATGGCTACATGAGCAGATGCATTGTCTTGGAGGCAAACCCAGTCCCCTGTTTCTTACAAATCAGGCCCTTTTTTGTCATACACGGTTATGCAATCTTTTCAGAACCTCTAAATAGAAAGCTTGATTAACAGTCTGATCTGCTGGAATGAACTCCAAATGCACTACAAGTCGACATTTTTGTCCATTTGGGAAGCTGATGGACTTCCAGAATGAGGTTTGTCATCAATCGACATTTCACCTTTTCTGAAATGAGAACTGCTCATACACTTGAGTTTTTCCCATAGCGCTGTCCTTGTAAGTTGTGTTCAACATCACAACAGATTCTGTGGCATTTTTCCCAAGCAGGAAACAAAATGTCAGAACTGTACACTGTTCTCTCAAATCTGCCATCACAACAATTGAGGTTCAAGTGAAACTACTTTTATAAAAAAATCCCCTGTGACCAGAGAAAACCTTCCCAGGTGATGTCATTGGGTGCACTACCTCAAAGTTAGTTGCTTGATGCTCACTTAGCAGGAAAAATGTATAAAGTTCTACTTCACCCAGCACAATTCCAGTTTTGGGGGAGTACCCCATGGTATATACAAAACCAATGTCTACATCCACCACTTATCTGTCAGTTTGTCTTTACTGTGGTGGTTTCTGTGATGCCGGGAGCTATGTCACTCGTATTTCAAATGCCAGCACAGTCACCCAAAATGAATAGATTTCAGCAGAGCTTCCAGTCTAAGAACAGACAATGAATGCCTTGGCTACCCACTGCAGAGGAAGGAGTCACTGAAAACATTATGTGTACCTTCGAAGCATGGCCAGATACTGATGGTCTAATGAATGGAAGCAGAACATTATTGGAGACAGTGTTGAAGGATGGGACACTCAGGTTTTGGGCCATGATTCAGGTAAACCCTATGAGAGTGAAGCCTTTGCAATCTTCCTTAGCTGTTAGGGTAGGACTCAAGGTAAGGAGAAACCGTTACAAAAGTCTGATAATGATAAGAACTTGGAATTCACCAAATATGAATTTGGAAACTTGGAACACTTCAAAAATGAAATGAAATGCATAAAGATCATATTCTAGGCATTAAGAAGCTGAAATTGACTGGTATTGGCCATTTTGAATCAGAACATCATATGGTTTATTATGCCTGAAATAACACAATCAAGAGGAATGGCATGGCATCAAAAAGGGCATTGCAAAATCATTCTTGAAGTATAATTCTGTCTGTGAAAGGATTTTATCTATCTGCCTTCAAGAAAATACAATCAATACAACTATTATTCAAATGTAATGCACCAACCACAAAAGCTAGTGATGAAGAAATTGAATAATTCTATCAATAATTTCAATCAGAAATTGATAAAAAATACAATCAATATGCATTGATAATGATTGGAAATTGGAATGAAAAAATTTGGAAACATTTAAAGGAATAATAGTTGGAAAATATGATCTTGGTGATAGAAACAAAGTTAGAGATCACGTTATAGAACTCTGTTCATAGCAAACTTTTTTTCAACAACACAAAAGGGGATTATACAGATTGACTTCTGCAGATGGAATACGCAATATCTGTGGGAAGAGATGATGGAGAAGTTCAAGATCATCAGCTAAAACCAGGCCAGGGGCTGTGGAACAGACCATCAATTCTTCATATGTAAGTGTAGGATAAAGCAGAAGAAAATTAAAGCAAGTCCATGAGAGCCAAAATGTGACCTTGATTCTATCCCTCCTGAATTTAGAGAACATCACACAGACAGACTTGCTTCACTGAGCACTGACAGAAGACCTAAAGAGCTATGGGAGGGCATCAAGAACATCACTCATTAAAAAAAAGCAAAACGCCAATAAACAGACAGGAAAGAAATAAATGATCAAAATGAATGTCAGAAGAGACGGAAACTTGCTCTTAATCGTAGAGTAGCTAAAGCAAATGGAAAAAATGAATTCAAAGAGTAGAATAGAATTTTTAAAGGGCAGCTTGAGAAGACAAAGCCAAATATTATAATGAAATGTGCAAAGACCTAGAGTTAGAAAACCAAAAGGAAAGAACACTCTCAGCAGATCTAAGCTGAAAAAAACTAAAGAAAAAAAATTCAAGCCCAACTTTGCAATATTGAAAGATTCTATGGCCAAATTACTAAATGATACAGAAAGTGTCACAAGACGATGGAAAGAATACACTGAATCACTGTACCAAAAAGAATTAGTTGACATTCCATAATTTCAGGAGGTAGCATATGAACAAGAACCAATAGTGCTGAAGAAAGAAGTTCAAGCTGCACTGAAAACATTAACCAAAAACAAGACTCCAAAAATTGATGGGGTATGCACTGAAATGTTTCAACAAGCTGATAAAACACTGGTTTATGCCAGAAAATGTGGAAAACAGCTACTTGGCCAACTGACTGGAAGAGATGCATATTTATCCATTTCAAAGAAAGGGGACCCAACAGAATGCTCAAACAATATCACTGATGTCATAAAAATTTTGCTGAAGATCATCTAACAATGGTTGCACCAGGACATTGACAGGAATCTGCCAGAGGATCAGGCTGGATTCAGAAGAGGATGTGGAACAAGGGACATCATTGCTGATGTCAAGTGGATATTGATTCAAAGCAGAGCATGACAGAAAGATGTTTACTTTTATTTTATTGACTATGCCAAAGCATTTGGCTATGTAAATCATAGCAAACTATAGGTAACCTTCAGGAGAATGGGAATTCCAGAACACTTCATTGTGCTCATGCAGAACTTGTACATGGATCAAGAGGCAGTGTGGGAATGGAACAAGGGAATATTACATGGTTTAAAATCAGGAAAGGTGTGCAACAAGATTGTATCCTCCCACCCTACTTTTCAATATGTATGGTGAAAAAATAATCAAATGAGATATCTTACATGAAGAAGGATATGGCATCAGGATTGGGTGGATGCTTATTAACGACTTGCTATATGCAGATAAGACAACTTTGGTTGCTGAAAGCAAGGAGGACTTGACACAATTGCTGATGAAGGTCAAAGAATGCAGCCTTAAATATTAATTACAACTCAATGTAAAGGAGACTGAAATACAACTGGACCAATAGGTAACATCATAAAGGGAGAAAACTTTGAAGTTGGCAAAGAGTTTTTCTTGCTAGGATCCACAATCAGTGCTCATGGAAGCAGCAGTCAAAAGATGAAAGGGTGTACTTCATTGGATAACTCTGCTGCACAAGACCTGTGTCGAGTTTTGAAAAGCCAGGATGTTACTTTGAGGACTAAGGTGCACCAGACCCAAGCCACCATATTTTCAGTGGCCTCATATGCATGTTAAAGTTGGAGATTGAATAAAGAATAGCAAATAAGAATCAATGCATTTGAATTGTGGTGCTGGAGAAGAATGTTGAAAGTACCATGGACTGCTAAAAGGACAAATTTATTTATCTTGGAAGAAGTATGGCCAGAGTGATCCTTAGAGGCATGGATGGAGAGACTTCATCCTACATACTTTGGACATGTTGTCAGGAGAGAGCAGTCCTGGGAGAAGGACATCATGTTTGGTAGAATAGAGGGACAGTGAAAAAGAGATGGCTGCAACAGTGTGCTCCAACATGGGAACAATTGTGAGGATAGCTCAGGACTGAGTGATATTTCATACTGTTGTGCAAAAATCACCATGGATCAGAACTGCCTCAATGGCACCTAACAACAAATTCTCTCATAGGAGAGAAACTGAAAGCATTCTCCTTTCAAACAGGAACCAGACAAGGATGCCCTTTATAACCACATTTATTCAACATTGTGCTGGAAGTCATAGCCAGAGCTATAAAACAAGGAAAGTAAATTAAAGGCCTGTAAATTGGCAAACAAGCAAAACTCTATTTGAAGATTATATGATCTTATACATAGAAAATTCCAAACACCAAACAAGAAAATTACGGGAACTAATATTGAGTCAAGAGACAAAGTGCAAGGTCAACACACAAAAATAAGTTGGATCCCTTTACAGTAAGAGAGAACTCTGAAAAAGAAATTAGGAAAACAATACTATTTATAATAGCTGCTCAAATGATGAGATACTTAGGAATAAATCTAACCAGGGAAGCCAAAGACTTGTACAAAGAAAACTACAAAACTTTATTACAAGAAATCAAGAGGCCAACATAAATAAATATACCGTGCTCATGGATAGGAAGTCTTAACATTGTGAAAATGTCAGTATTACCTGAAGCAATCTAAAGATATATAACAATCTTGACCCAGATTCGAGCATCATTCTTTAAAGTAATGAAAAAGCAAATCATCAATTTTATATGAAAAAGAATGAGAAACCTGGATAATCAAAACACTCCTAAAGAAGATTAAAGTAGGAGGCCTCAGGTTCCAAATCTCAAAACCTATTACACAGCCACAGAAGCCAAACAGCCTGTTACCCTTTAGCATCAGACACATAGATCAGTGGAATGTACAAAAATCCGATCTTTGACACAGACCTGAGATTCATTAAGTAGAGAAGAGATACCATCTTTAACAAATAGTGCTGGCAAAATTACTTTCCAGCAGTTCAGATTATTTTCTTGGCATACAGATTTAATAAATATGGTGAATGGATACAACCCTGACACACACCTTCCCTTATTTTTAGCCACAAAATATCCCTTTGTTCTATGTAAGCTACTGAAATCTTGGTCTATGTGCAGGTTGCAAAGGAGCATAATGATTTGTTCTGGAATTCTCATTTTTTGAAATATTATCCGTTCTTTGTGATGATGCATATAGTCAAATGTTTTTGGATACTCAATAAAACAGAAGTGAACTCTTTCTAGTAATGCCTGATTTCAGCTAAGATTAGGCTAACATCATAATTATATCACTTGTTCCATGTCCTCTTTTAAATCTAGCTTGAATTTCTTGCCATTCCTTATCAATGTACTGCTGCAACCATACATGAATTTTCTTCAGCATATTTTTACTTGCACGTTATGTAACTTGTATGTGATATTATTAGACAATTTCTGCATTTTGTTCGCTTGTCTTTCTTTGGGATGAGCACAAATGTGGATCTCTCACAACTAGTTGACCCGGTAACTGCTTTCCAAATTTCTTGCCTTAGATGAATGATCACTTCCAGCATTGTGTGTTTAAGTATCTCAGTTGGTGTGTGAGTTTGGGTTGACTAGAGAAACAATTTCATAGACACTCATATGTGTATAGGGAATAGCTTTATAAACAAGAGCAATTGAATATTGAGAAAACATCCCAGCTCCAGTCTGGGTCAAGTCCATAAATCCAATATCAGCCCATATGTCAGTTACCAGTCTATAAATTCTTCAGATTCACGCAGCACATGCGATGATGCTGGATGCAGGAAGAAAGATCACAGGACATTGGGTGGAAAATCTTGTGGATCCAGTGGTGGTGGAAACATCTCAGCGTTGCCAAGCGTTCTCCACATGGCTTCTTTGGCTCCAAAGCTCTGGCTGCATCAGTGTAGCTCTCTCAGGCTTGTCGCCAGTAATGTCTTGCAGGGAGTGTATGAGTGCCCTGCCTCCAACAAACTATTTATCTCCTTAACGCCTCCAAATGAGGTCATCAAGCTGCAACCTGATTGACAGGCCAAACTCCACCCTTTAACTCTTAAAGTCTCAAATTGGCAACAGATTATGTAACTATCACAGTTGGTCTTCCATCAATTTTTGGAGCCTTGTTTTTCAGTGTACATTGGATTCTTTAAGATCATCAATTGTTATGCTACCTCCTTGAATGCCAGCCTTTTTTTTGGGGGGGGGGTACTCTGACTTTGTGTACTTTCTCAATCTTCTATTGATTCTTATAGCATTATTCAACATTTTGTCCATATTCAACTTTTGCAACTTAAGGCTTGGATCTGGTCTTCAGTTCTTTAAGCTTGATGAATGCCAAGTGTCTTCTTCACTTTTGGTTTTCTATCTCCAAGTGTTTGCACATTTCATTATAATACTTAGCTGTGTCTTTTTGAACTGCCCTTTCAAATTTTCTTTTTGCCACTTTTACCTCATAATTTCTTCCATTTGCCTTAGCTACTCTACTTTCAAGAACAAGTCATAATTTCTTTAGATACCCATATTATTCCTCTTTCTGCCCCCTTATTTTAAAAAAATGACCTTTTGAGTTCTTTTTTAGATGATGTCATTGATGTCACTTCGCAATTCATCTGTTTATTAGTATGATAATTAGGTTTATTCTGCCAACTAGGCTTCCAAGGAACATGAAGGGAGAGTTTAATCAGATTGCAGCTCGATTGGAGGGCAACGGAGATAAATACTTTCTGAGGCCTGCATCCCCTCTCTCTTCCTCCTTGGTGATTAAACCAGTGTCCTGCTGTTTGAACTAGTTCTTTGCCTCAAACATGTACTGCACTCAAGTTGGCCGAGCCAACCCATATATCGTGTTGCTTTGCTCTGCATCGCTGAGGCTCTTTTGAGACCGGCTTTGCCATGCTTGAGTTCACTAGAGTTCAAGATCACATTGGGGCCTGAGCTTACTAAACTCACTAAGCTTACTCATGGTGCTACTGACTGTTGCTGCTCCACCCTGCTGCCTGTTGCCTGTGGGGCCAACTTTGCCTGTCTTCCCTGAGGGCAGACTTTACTTTCTACTTCCTTGACCTTGATCAGCAGCCCAAGTGAGTTGAAAGACTTTCAGTATATTAATTGTTCCACAAAAGTGAATTGAACTGAGCCTTCTGTACTGCTGTGTGGACTACATCATCATTATATTCCTTCTTGCTGTATAAACCTATCTATCATCTATCTATCTATCTATCTATCTATCTATCTATCTATCTATCTATCTATCTATCTATCTATCTAACCATCTATTCATACATGTCCTGGTTTTGTTTCTCTAGAGAACTCTGCCTAGCACAATTAGTATCCATTAGGTCAAATATGTTCTTGAGCTGCTCTAAATTTATCTGAGATACTCAAGATTGTACTTTGGCTTTCATGGATTTATTTTCATTTTCTCCAGCCTCAACTCAAATGTATATACAGACAACTGATGTTCTATACTTTAGTCAGCCCTGGCTTGTCTTTGCACATATGTAGTTACTTTTTAAAACCAACATTAACCAAAAAGAAATTGATTTCATTGATTCTGACTGATAATGATCTTTTCACTAGAATTATTAGTATTTGACAATACCCCTCCAAGAAAAAGGACCAGGTCCAAGCAGTTGTTCAGGAAAGTTCTACCAGATAGATAGAGGATTTGTATATAAACCCTTCAAGAGAATACTAATGAACCCTGGTGGTGTAGTGGTTAAGCATTGGACTATAATCCACTTAGTGGGTAGTTCAAAATTGCCAACTGCCTTGTGGAAGAAAGATTGGGCTTTTTACTCCATAAAGAGTTATAGTCTCTGAAACCCACAGGAGGTCACTATGAGTCAGCATTGACCCAACAGCAATGGGAGAGAATACTAGAATAAACAATCAAAAAGGAAAACTCCCCAAGTTATTTTATAAATTTGGTGAAATCTTAATAGCAAAGTTTAATAAGGACAGCAAGAGAGATGAAAATTATAAACCAGTTTTACATATCATCAAAGGCATAAAAATTCTAAACAAAATAATAGTGAACTGAATGTCACTTTGAGTAATAATAACCATAATAATAGAAGTAGTATATTATGTTCAAGATAAGATTATCTTGGGTTGGTAATAAAATTTTAATTTGCATTATCTACTGATGCAATTACTGCACTAAGGGGTTAACGAAGAAAAACGCTAAGATCATCTTAATAGCTATAGATACATAGGCTTTCTAGGTTAAAAGGTGTTCAAAATATACAGTGGCCTGCCACAGCTATGTACTTGAACATACCAACGGTCATGAAGATGGTCAGAAATGGGAAACATTTCTCTTGTAAATGGAGTCAATATGAGTTGGAGCTGACTCAACAACTAGCAACAATTAATATTCCTAAAACAACAGAAGAAAGAACCTCTGCTAACTTGATGAAATGTGTCTATTCCAAATGTCGGGAGTCCTTGTGGCACAGTGTTTAAGAATTCAGCTGCACACTGCGAGGTTGATGGGTTTGAGCCTATCAGCTGCTCTACAGGTGAAAGATGAGTCAATCTGCATCTATAAAAATGTACAGCCTTGGAAACTATAGGACAGTTCTGTTTTATACTATAGAGTCACTATCAATCAGAATCAACTCAACCACAATAGGTTCTGTTTAATTCCAAACTTGCAGCAAACATTATCCATCTACTCCTCACTTACTATCTAGTTATCTGATATTTCACATTTACAACAATAGTAGAAAAGACACTGTCTATGTTGTACCTTAATGATATACACCTCATTGTAATGAATGCCAAGGTCCTAAGCAAGAGCAACATTGGCTGTGATGGTTAAGATTATGTGCTCAACTAGACCATGATTCACAGAGGGTTGACAGTTATGTAATTATGTGATTTGGCAGTCATGTAGTCATCCTCCATTTTGTGATCCAATATAGACATCTTCTGTATTCACATAATGCCAATTAGACCAAACTAATTATGTTGATAAATTAGGAGTGAATATACTTAGTGATGGAATGTGAGAAACATTCTTCTAAAACTAGAATATAGTGAGGTTTGCTACATCATTTCTATTCATTATTCATCTTGTTTCAATACTAAAATTTAAATATCAACCATGAGTATTAGAAAATAAGAATTCATTATCAACCAACAATATGATTATTTGCATTTAAAAAACAAGAGCATATACAAATAATTTTTAGCCATAGAGAAGTTTTTAAGATATGAATGCAGTTTATGAAAATAATTTCATTTCTATATAATCATCACAACTTAGAGAATATAATTTTAATAAAATACTATTTACAGTAGACACAAAAATACATTAGGAGAGCTAATAATTATTTAACAATATATGTGCAAGATATTTATAGAAAAATATTACAAATGGAGAGATGTACCATGATCATGGGAAAAAAGCAAAATGAGATGGATGTCAACTTTCAACAAATTAATCTATAGATTCAAGGCAATTCCACATCAAAGTATTGACAGGGTTTTTTTCCTTGGGCCAGACACATAGGTTGTAAAATTTATTTGAAAGCCTAAAGTGCCATTAATTATGAAGACAATTTTGATATAACACCAAAAATGTAAGGAGCTGTTCAGTAAATAATGATGAAACAACTGATTTTTCACAAGAGAGAGAGCAGGATTGGATTTCAGTCTAACACTAAACACAAAACTAAATTCTAAATAAATCAAAAAGTAAATGGGAAATGCAAAACTTTAAGAAATGTTTTAAAGGAAAATACTTCCAACACAATAGATTCTTTTCACATAATCAAATTTTCTTCTCAGCCTAACACAAATATCAAATACCAAATGAGTGGTAAAGTACTAAATTGATGAAGAAAGTGCTATGATCATATTATTTGTAGAACTGCATACACATGCCTTTATTCTAACACTTCCAGCAAATAAGATTGTATTTTACTATTAGTATGGCAAAATTTTCAAGTTAATGATGTCTGTATAAACTTATTTGAAATATATTTATATTTCAGATTATATTTGAAATATTTAACATAGGAGTTTAGTTGAACAAAAATCTAATTAAAATTATGAATGTGAAACATGTATAAAATATCTATATCATCTATGTTTAACTTATTAGAATTAATCAGCATAAAATACCAGCAGTATTCAGATAAAGGATCTGTTAGGTAATGAGAAACAGGGACCTGGAGGCACCCCCTACAGAAGGTTGGAAGAGAACAAGGTGAGGCTCAAACCAGCCATAAAGAATTGAGCATGCACCAATTCAAGCCCTAGGCAGGTGGGCAGTACACCTGAGTGGGCCAAAACCAGGCTAGGTGAGCTTAATTCAGCCAATGGGGTCAACCAATACCTTCGACCACACCTCCCAGCTAAAGGTCCCAAATACGGGGAATGCAAGACCACCTGGTGCTGTTTTTAATCTTCCTAACCCTTTCACTTAGCCATGCCATGGTCTCCCTGGCCTCGCAGTCCCACAAGGTTACCTGTGTTCAGTGACTGTAAAACAGGAAACTTCTTCCGTCCCTTATAAAACTCACTTGCATCACAAACCAGACTTCAGGTGTGAATTATTTCTCATGTGAAGCGGAGAACCACAGTATTTCCCACCTGAGAAACCTAACAGATTCCTGGTAGCACAATGGTAAAGCACACAGCTGCTAACCAAAAGGTGAGTGGCTTCAAAGAAAAGACTTGAAGATGTTCTCCCATGAGGTTGTAGCCTGAGAAACCCCACAGGCAGTTCTGCT
Organism: Echinops telfairi; assembly: GCF_000313985.2. NCBI lineage: Eukaryota > Metazoa > Chordata > Mammalia > Afrosoricida > Tenrecidae > Echinops > Echinops telfairi. Next base: position 2,122,916 of record NW_022103924.1, read on the forward strand.
CATACCGTGTGGCTATGACTTGGAATCACTTTGATGGCACACAGCAGGATTTATGTAGGAACATGTTATTCCACATGAAGTTAGCTTTGTAGAAATAAAGCTAAGTTGTTTAAAACTTGCATGTAAATCAATACATTAATGTTGCTTTAAATAAACTCACCATTTACAGGCTTTGTTTTGATGACATTTTTAAATGCCGGAAGTAACTTTGGCAAACTACCAGTAAATTTTTTAAATGATTTCAGATAAAATATTAACTACAATTCTCAGGCTTAATCTATTTCTCCTTACCCCAAAATGTTGTAGCCTAGAAAATGAGCTAGTATAATTTCTATAGAAAGACTTTTGCCCAAGTGGAAAAATTTTAATGAAGATGAGGGAATTAACTAAGCTCCAACTTTAACTAGCAGGATCAAACATTAATTATATGAGTCATTAAAAATGTGTAGGGCAGAATTCTTTTTGATCCTTTCCATGAGCAGCCTAAATGGTTAAATTACATGACCTCCATATTGGGTCTGTGGGAAACTAAGGCACTGGAAGGTCTGTGGTTAATTCCCAGCATCCCTGACCACAGCGCTTGGCAAGCCATCCTAGTGTGAGGCACCTCCACAGTCCAAAATACTGGAAAAATGCCTCAATATACAATATGGCAGAAAAGGTGTTTCTCCACAGCACATCTACCCCCATAAATGCTAAAATAAAGCTGCCTCCTACAGATTCCTGCCTCCTAAGAGCATTCCCTCCCTTTGTCCCTTATCTGAAGGAGCATTTGCACCTCTTGTCTCTTGCATGCTTGGTACCCCTTTAAGTGTTCCCCTTGAGGCTTGGAATATTGGAGATGAGTACCTTGTCCATTTGTTTGATGTGTCTGAATACAAGAGGCATTCAGGCCTCAAGAGCTATAAAACCCTTTGTTGAATACACTTGAGGCTCTTCTCGCTTTTCTCACTCCTCCAGAGAAGAGAGTTGAGTCTCTTGTGCCCCCTTTTCTGTCTTCTTTATCTTTTTAATTGTGCATGCTGCTTTGCAGGACCATTTAGTAATAGGGATGGACCCCACAGCGTCTGCTTCAAGTCAGATTCTAACTCATTCTTGTTAAAGATAACATCCCCCTAAATTATTTTTGACCAAATCATCTCATCTTTGGTAGCTTTCCCCAGACTCTCAGGGCTTACATTTTTCAAGCAAAGCAAATTATTTCAAAAGACAAATTATATTGACTTGGCTTAAAAATTTAAAATTCAAAAATTTTAACTGTGTCTGTTATACTTGAATGTGCCATGGACTTCCATAAAAATGAACACCTCTGTCTTGGTAGAAGTACAGCTAGAATGTTCCTTAGAGAGAAGGATTGCAAAACTTCATTTTACATGTGTTAGACATATTATCAGGAGATAGTATGCACTGGATAAGGACATCAGGGTTGTTAAAATAGAGGGTCAGAAAATGATTAAAATAAAATAAAGAACTAGACGGTCAGAGAAAAAGCACATGCACATTTTTTTAATTGTTGGCAAAGTTTTACTCTTTATATATGTTCTGAAAGTGAGTGACTACTTAGGCCCCATTAAATGAGAGTAAAAGAGAATTCCATGGTCATTACATGATGTGCCTAATAGAAGTCTATGGAATTGAAGTCTATTTTGAAAGCAAATGTAGGTATAATATAAGCTTCCATCATAAGAATAATTTTTATCACTGAACCAAAAAGGCATCACTATATTTGAATCAGATGACATAAGCTAGGAACTGACAATATTTTGTTGTAATAAAACTAACTCAAGGAATTAATTAAGACAGGGAAACATGGACATTTAAAAGGTAAGTGAGTTTATTTTAAAACTAGATTTTAAATATGTATATGTATGTATGTATGTGTGTGTGTGTGTGTGTGTGTATGTATATAACAACTCTTTCAGGGAAAGTACTCTAATTTTTGCATAAATTCTTTGACATAGGTTGGAAAAGCCCACACCACTTTAGCACCATGGAAATGCAAGGCCCAAAGCATTCATATTTCCAAGACTGTTAACACCTTCTCAAATTTCAATAACATTCAATTTCTGTAGAAACACATGGTCTTTATTTTTCTTAGCATTAATTATTTATATAGCTCACTCTTACAAATGGTTTCTTAGAATCTACAGGGTTGAAAAATTCTGCTGTCCTGCATTTTCATGAGATCTTTTTACATTTACAAATGTCATCATGATAATGTTTTCTGTGGCTGTGAATTGTCCTCAGATATTTTATATTCACAACCACGAGAAGATGTAGCTTTCTTTTAAATGAATCCCTTCCCTTCTCTCTCCCCATACACCCCCACCTCC
>NW_022103924.1:2127029-2128797 GCF_000313985.2 Echinops telfairi
CATGGATGTATGTGTGGATTGTGATATGAGTTGTACAAGACCCTAATAAAGTGATTTAATTATAAAAAAGAATGAAAATAAAGAATTTAATGAATAAAAAAAAACTTGCTCGTATAAGCAGTCAACTCGACAAAGGTTTCAAAGAGGAGCAAAGAACCTGAAGACCAAGAACCTGGAACAGAGCCATTTCTCTTCAAAGTGCCTGTTCAGGAAGCTTTCTCCACGAGTTGCAATAGAGGTAATAGGCTATACCCCACTGAAGCTGATGAGAGACCAGAAAGGAACTCATTGGCATAACCAGCAGCTAAGACCCATGGAAAGTGTTCAGAGTCTGGGTCAGCAGCAGAAAGTCCTGACAGCACAGAGCATGATGACAGAAAGTAGCTAAGAAATATAAAATGCAGAAATAAATTCTGATAAAGTAGCATTGGCACTAACACTGGGTTTCAAAACAAAACATTAAATCCAGTAATAAGAAACACATTTAAGTCAAAACAAAAAGATAAAAACAAAAACAAAAAAGAGGGAAATTTTTTAAAAAGCCAAAGGAAATATAAACAATAACCAAAAAGGGCAGAGTATCAAAGACATGGGAGAAAGGTGATGCCATCTACTGTACAGATGATCAGCTTGAAACCCACAGAGGCATGGCTACTCTACCCCATGGAGTTACATGTGTCAGAATCAACTCAATGGCAGGGAATTTGAGTTTGGGATCAATGACGTGAAACAAAAAAAGTATGAATTGTTGAATGGAAAACTGTTTACTCTGTAAACCTTAACCTAATTCACAATAAAAAGTTTTTTAAGAGATAAGGCCTAACTTTAAAAAGCAAATAAACTTAATTTCTTTCAAAAGTGAATTAAAAACCGTAATTATAACATTGAACAACAATATTATAGCAGTTCAACTAGCTAAGACAAATAAGATACAAATATACTGGGTAGAGATCAGTTTTTAAATGTTAATCACATTTCTCTATACCAGCAATTAAAGAATTAGTATTATATGAAGAAGAATACAGCATCAGGATTGGAGGCAGGCTTGTTAACAACCTGCAATGTGTAGATGACACGACCTTGCTTGCTGAAAGCAAGGACTTGAATCGCTTGCTGATGAAGATCAGTGATTGCAGCTTTCATTATGGATTGCAACTCAATAGAAAGAAGACCAAAATCTTTACAACTGGACCAATAGGTAACATCATGATAAGTGAAGAAAAGGTGGAAGTTGTGAAGGATTTGTTTTACTTCGATCTACAATCAATGCTTCTCTTAGAAGCAGCAGTCAAGAGATCAAAAGATGTGCTTTATTAGGTAAGACCCCTTTAGGGTATTGAAAAACAAGGATGTTACTTCCATGACTAAGGTGCACCTGATCCAAGCCATGGCACTTTCAATTGCCTCATGTGCATGTGAAAGTTGGAGATTGACTAAAGAAGAATTTATGTATTTGAATTGGGGTGCTGGAGAAGACTAATGGAAAAACCATGGACTGCTAAAAGGGCAAACTGACCTGTGTTTGAAGAAAGATAGCCAGAGTGATCCTTGGAGGCAAGGATGGGGACACCTCATCTTACATACTTTGGACATATTGCCAGGAGAGACCAGCCCCTGGAGAAAGACATCATGTTTGGTAAAGTGGAGGAGCAGCGAAGGAGAAGACGGACCTCAAGGAGATGGACTGACACCTTGCCAGTAATGGGCTCAGGCACAGAAACAATTGTAAGGACGATGTAGGACCAGGCAATGTTTTGTTCTGTTATGT
>NW_022103924.1:2129955-2131255 GCF_000313985.2 Echinops telfairi
GAGCTGCTGGTGGTTTTGAACATCTGACCATACAGATCACACACTAGATTATAACTAGGCACCCATTAGGTCAGCAAAAATTAATCAAATAAGACTAAGTGTTTCTAGGGATACAGGAAAATGGGAACCCATATAATAACAGACAGATATTTCTAACCAAATTCAGTACTTAGTCAAATGTATGTTATTTTTAATTTCCATTTTTCCATGAATGTTTTGAAGACACCCCCCCTTATATATTCTAGGGAAATTTTCACACATACTAGTTCTATATTTTCTGTTCACCAAAGTATTGTTTATGATGGTGAGAATTAGTTAGGTTGTAATGATTTAGTGTCATGAATTGCAGAATAAGATTAGTTCAATCCTCTGTCACCAAAAATATTGAAATACTATGATCCCTGTAACTGATGAATGTGCAACATAGGAGAAGATGAGACAAGACATACTTTACAGAAAAATACTACCTACGGAAATAAACAGATGAATTGGGAGACCATGACTATCAGGAAGAAGGCACACTAGAAGGGGTAGATATTTTAGCTGGCCTTAAAGCATAGCTGTGCTTCAATGTTTAAGTAAGGTAAAATGTTTCTGATAAAAATTCAACTTCAAGAAAAGTCAAAAAATGGAAAAGGTTCAGATCCTTTCTGGGAAACACAAGGGTTAAGTTTTGTGGGAGGCAATTAGTTAAGGAGTTCTCAAAGAGCCTTAAAGGTGAGAGAGCCTAGTGGTTCCGAGTGCCCTAGGGATTCACTGGAGGTTTTATTAAAAAGTGCAAAGCCCAACTCAAAACCGTCAAGTTGATTCTGTCTTATAGCAACAAATAAAACAGTAGAAAGGCCCTGTGGATTTCTGAGACTGTAAATCTTTATGGGAGTAGATTCTCCCTGGTAGTTTAAAACTGCTGACCTTAGCAGCCAAGGCATAGCAGGAGAGTAAGTCCCAAGGCCAAAGGGGTCACTGCTGATGCTGCTAGACTTCCTGCTGCTCTGAGCTGTCAAGGTCATATCATGAGTAGCAGTAGCTTGAGTTTACCTAGAGTTTTCACATCTCCTTGTACTTTCATTTGACTAACTTATTAAAGACTTAGGGCACTTATAGAGGTATAAATAAAGGTATGTACATATGTAAATATATTTATATATGAGGATGGGGAAATATATCTATGTGCATATATTTTAGGTTTAGTATTAAGGAAGCAGATGGACATTGGGCCTCCACTCAAGTACTCCCTCAATGCAAGAATACTTTGTTCTATTAAACTGGCATTCCATGATGCTCACCTTCCCAAGACATT
>NW_022103924.1:2132107-2133231 GCF_000313985.2 Echinops telfairi
AAATGCTCCCCTCCCCCCTACTCTCATGATCCCAATTCTACCTTACAAATCTGGCTAGACCAGAGGATGTACACTGGTACAGATAGGAACTGGAATCACAGGGAATCCAGGACAAATGATCCCTTCAGGACCAGTGGTGAGAGTGATGATGCCAGGAGGGAGGAGACAGGGTGGGATGGAAAGGGGGAACTGATTACAAGGATCTACAAAGAACCTCCTCCCTGGGGGGTGGGCAATATAAAAATGGGTGAAGGGAGATGTCGGACAGTGTAAGATATGACAAAATAATAATTTATAAATTATCAAGGGTTCACGAGGGGGGAGGGAAGGGGAAAATGAGCTGATGCTAAGGGCTTAAGTGGAGAGCAAATGTTTTGATAATGATGAGGGCAATCAATGTACAACTGTGCTCTACACAACTGATGTATGTATGGATTGTGATAGAGTTGTATGAGCCCCCAATAAAATGATTTTTTTAAAAGACTTTAAAAAGCACATTGAAGGTACCTCCAAAAAACTGAAAAAATGGGGAAATCCCTGAAGCCCCAAATTAATCTCTAGGTGTTCTTGGTTTTTTAGTACTCTTGCAACTTCCGTCAGTTTCTGTTCCTATTTCCACTCTGAGACATTTAGTCTTTATTTTATGGTTTTAGATTTGCAAGTTTATCACTTTTTAAAATGCCTTATGTGTAAAAACTGAACTTTGGGCCAGGCTCACATCAGACAAGCCAGGAGGCCAGTACTTACTGTCACCCATCAGTGCAATAAAACTGAAGCATGAGTGCCAAGATTCGGGAAGGCCAGTCTGGTAACTTCAAAATGGAAATAGGAGAGCATAAACACGCAGGATGATGAGGACCTAATTTGAAGTAGCCAGTTTATGCTGATGTGTAGACTTAGTCTCATTATTCTTTAAAATCAGTCCTACAACTTTACCAGCAACAGAATGAAGGCATGTAGTGAATTATCCTGACTTCTTTTGTCACACAGTTGTGAATATAACTGATTATTATTTTTCCCTTTCCTGGTTTCTGCATATAAGGATTCCTTTACCAGAGAAAATTCTCAAGTCCCTGATTCCAGTTGACTAAGTCCCTGGTGTTATTTAGACATTTTAACCTATG
>NW_022103924.1:2133331-2135307 GCF_000313985.2 Echinops telfairi
ACTGTCGTAGACTTTCTGTAGCTCGTCTCTCCTTGCAGCTGAAACTCTGACTGGCAAAAGCCGGATCAACCTCACTTCAAGTTCTTAGAATGAAGCCAAATATTAAATAGGAGTAATTTAAACTGCTATGACTCAACACTTAGGGGCTCTAGCAGCAAGGCTACTCAACGTTTTCTAGCAATGACACCGGGGACAGCACTTTTTATAACATGCTTCTATCCTGCTTCTGATATCTGCTTTTAACCTTCTGCACAGCTGCAAAAGTCCTTGTCTGGGCATCAGTCCTAATAAAAGTCCCGCTAAACAATGGCTCAGTCTTGTGTTCCATCCTTCTTTTACTCCCTTCTCCTTGCTGCCTACTTAGCGACTGAAGTCTTGATCTTGACCCTTGAGTTCATGATCCTTATACATAATATGCAGTATGGTAATTGAGCCACAAAGAATTAGCAAGTAAGTGAAGATTGTTCATCATACCTCAGGGCTAAGAAGAAAGATCAGGGTCCATTGAAAATATGCCATTTGTTGCTGACCTTCTAGGAGCTGTAAAATTCGCAAGCCCACTTGAGTGCAGGAAACATTACTGCATTTAAAAATGGAGTTAGAGGGAAAGAGTGGCTTAGTGATCCCACCCTCAGGAATCAATGCAGAAGGTGAAGCCTCAGGCGAGTTTATGGCAGCAGACAGCTGACGATCTGAATGCTGGGAAGATACCTTTACCTTGCATTTGTAACACAGAAAAGATCCTTGTTCTCAGTCCATTAGAGGATTGCCTCAGCAAATGACAACCAAACCAAACTGACGGCCACGGAGCCACAGCTGACTCAAAGTGACCCCTGTAACTAATTATGGGAGTTACAGTTTCCAAGTTTCTCAGATGGCTACTCGTACAGGAGTAGAAAGCCCAGTCTTTCTCCCCCAGAGCTGCTGGTGGTTTTGCATTGCCGACCATGTGGGTCACAGGCCAACGGTAACCAGTACATGATGGTGTTATTTGTTCTGATCTTTAAAATCTTAAATTCTCACCTCTCATGCCCACTTAACCTACCAGTCAAAATTGCAACTAAGGTATCCCATCATAGGTCTTTCTTACAGTTTTAAGACATTACCACCTGTCTATACTCAAATTTGGATGACTTACTATATCACATGCCATGTTCAAACTAAGAAGCAAATAGATGGTGAGGAGTTATACTAAGGAACTTTTTATTCTGTAGAATCAAACGGCCAAACTGTTGGAGTAACCTAAGTAGGACCCATGGATCCACATGATTTTGCCAGGGCCTCGGGTTGCTGAACGTTTCTTGGTTGCCCTTTAATGGGCAGCCAGATTTAGCCCAGTGATGACTATTTAGGAAAGGTAGGGAGAATGGGTATAAGGCAGAATTTTATAACACCTATCACTACCAGATAATACATTTTCAGATTATGTGTGTATAGTCTGTCTCTCTAAGCACCATGAGGGCAGGGACATTTTAATAGGGAAAAAAAACAACCCAAAGCCATCAAGTCTGAGTCATCCAAATCTTTTCCAACGCAACGATATGAAAACATAAGTGCATGTAACACAGATTAGATACTTGAAATGCATCTAAAGGACTAAACAGTTCATCTGACACGCACAGAAGGAAAACAAAAACAAATAACATTACGAAGAAACAACCAAACCGATTCATAATATAGGGCATTACACAGATCAACTGGGCTGAACCCTTTAAAGACAAAAGCTCATTGCCAAAGAAAAGAAAATTTCTGTTTGTGTGTGTGTGTGTGTGTGTGTGTGTGTGTGTGTGTGTGTGAGATGGGGGTCAGGTGAGTTAGAACAACCTTGTCTTCAATTAAAAGTAACTAAAGATATGGGAATAAAATGCAATATGTGAACCATAATTTAAAAACAAACAAAATATGAGGTATAAAAATTTGGGGAACACTATTAAACTGGCATTCCATGATGCTCACCTCGCTGACACAATCACTGA
>NW_022103924.1:2136362-2152521 GCF_000313985.2 Echinops telfairi
TGATAAGAGTTGTATGAGTCCCTAATAAAATGATTTTTTTTTAAATTGGGGGGAAGCTTTGGGGTGGCTGGAATCGGGGATAGGGCCTGACTCATTCTGTGGTTAGGTCAGGATTTCCTGCTTCTGGTGGGAAATCTCATTTCTTAAAAGAATATAACCAACATTACATTAAAAGTGGGGATGTTTCTGAGAGGGAGGGAGGGGCCAGGAAAGAAATGCCCTTGGTCACACCATCCTTGCTTAGGTCAAACAGCCTTGGCCTAAAGATGACACTTGGAATAAAGTGGCTATTACCCCCACCTCAAAAAAAATTGGGGGGAGGAAATGAAGAAATTTTAATATGGTCGTGCTATTAAATTATATTGTAAAAATTCTCTTAAGTGTGCTAATGATTGTGATTAGGTAGTGGAATTTACTTTTAACAGATGCAGCAGAAATATTTAGGGTATTCAAGCTATTTTGAAATGGGTTTAGCAGATACACATAATATTACATGTTAAGATGTTAACAATTGCTGATTTTAGATGGTAAGGATGTGACTGCATTATATTTTTCTTCTAAATTTTGTATATGTTGAAAATATTCATAATAAAAATAATGGACAAAAATACTCAAACAGTTGAAATAAAATATTGGTCCTCTTAGAATAAAAATAATACACCTAAAAATTATCTTTATTAAAGATGTAGGTTTAAATTCAATAGTCCACAAGCTCTCTTTACAAAGGATGCCATGGGACTGATGCTACATAAAATGGCTAAAGAAAAAATGATGGTAATACTTAAAACGTAGCTGTTGGCCCTACATTATGAATTATCTGTATTTCTAAATATTACATATGCTCTCAGAATAAATAAAAATGCTAGTGGCTTAGAGCATTTTTACAACTTTAAGTTCATAAATACCAGTATATTTTCAACATGTTAGACATTAATCTTAAATTTTAGAAGGGTGATTTAGTATAAATTTTAACAATCTTCTTAAGCAGAATAGCTAAATAAATACTTTACTATTTTCTTAACAAAGTACATGAATTGGTAGATAAATTATCCTCAGACTTACCTGAATAAATATGACTCTCACAAAAGTTGCCCCTTGGCATTTCTATAATCTTGCAGTAAGTACAAAATACTTCCCAAATAACTGTTGTCTTTAATGGCTCAGGCTGGAGAAACAAGCTTAGTAGCAAATTGGTCTACCTGTTAAATAAAAAGGTAAAACATTAAGCTAGAGAAATATATGTTAGTATTCTCTGGAGATCCCCTTGCAGAGGGGTCTCGGGGAGGAGATGAGCCAGTCAGGGTGCGATGTAACAATGATGAGAAATACAACCTTCCTCTAGTTCCTAAAAGTTTCCTCCCCGCTCCCACTACCATGACTCGAATTCTATCTTGCAAGACTGGCTAGACCAGAGGAGGTACACTGGTACAGATAGGAACTGAAAATACAGGAAATCCAGGACGGACGAGCCCTATAGGACCAGTGATGTGAGTGGCAAAACAGGGAGGGTAAAGGGAGAATGGGTAGGAAAGAGGGAACTGATTACATGGAACTGTGTGTGACCTCCTCCCTGGGGGACAGACAACCAAAAAGTGGATGAAGGGAGACGTCGGACAGGGCAAGATATGACAAAATACCCATTTATAAACTATCAAGGGCTCATGTGGGAGGGGGGAGCGGGGAGGGAGGGGAAAAATGAGGACCTAATGTCGGGGGTTTAAATGGAGAGAAAATGTTTTGAGAAACGATGTACAAATGCGCTTTACACAATTGATGTGTGTATGGATTGCGATAACAGTTGTATGAGCCCCTAATAAAGTGTTAAAAAAAAAAAAAAAAAGAAAAAGAAATATATGTTAGTATTCTGCAATGATAAAAAAGATATTCCCTCCATATTTAGCATTGGCATTTATTGATACAATATTTAGCTATGTGATCAAAGATAAGTTACTTATTAAGTCAATGAATTTTGATAACATTTAATAATAATTACAGAATTAATGCACAACTATGTTCATGACAGCATTATTCACAATAGTGAAAAATGGAAGCAACCTTAGTTGTTGTGGTACATACAGCTAAGTTCATAGTGGCACATACATACAATGGAACACTGTGGAATAATGAGAAATTCCCCAAACATCTGATAATATGGATAAATATAGACAACATTATCCTGAGGGAAATAAATCAATTACCAAAGGATAAATATTATGAAGGATCAGAATAGATAGAAAATATCATTTTTTTATAGTTACCAGGGATAGAAAAAAAGAGGAAGGCAGACTCATGTCTATAGGTGTATCTGTAGGCATATGAGCATATATGGTGAGTTGATTCTGACTCGTAGCAATCCTATGTACAATAGAACATAAGTCCTCCTCCAACTTCACAGTGGTTCTTATATTTGAGCCCATTATTGCAGCCACTGTGTTGCATATATGTGATACATATGATATATACCAGAGAATTCTCAGAGGAGAATATCAAAGAGATGTTTACTGTGTTCCACTGACTCTGCAAAGGCACTTGACTCTGTGCACAGTCAGAAGCTGTGGGTCACCTGGAGAAGAATGGGAATTCTGGAGCACTGCATTGTGCTTATTCGGAACCTGTACAGAGATCAAGAGCAATTGCACAAGCAGGACAAGGGAATGCTGCATGGTATAAAAGCAGAACAGGTGTGGTTCGTGTTGTATTCTATCCCCATGCTTGTTCAATCTGCATGCTGAGAAAGTCGTCAGAGAAGCTGGATGATATGAAGAAGAGTGTGGCATCAGGATTGAAGGAAGACTTATTAACAACCTGTGGCATGCAGATGACACAACATTGCTTGCTGCAAGTGAGGACATGAGGCACTTGCTGATGAAAATAAAGAATTTTATCCTTCAGTCTGGACTACAACTCAATGTAAGGAAGACCAAAATCCTCACAACTGGCCCAATAATCAACATCATGATCAATGGAGAAAGGGTTGAAGATGGTCAGGCGTTTATCTTACTTGGATTCACAATCAATGCTCAGGAAGCAGCAGTCAAGAGATGCACGAAAATGCATTTCATTAGGTACATCTGCTGCACAAGACTTCTTTAGAGCATTGGTTCTCAACCCTTTTAATGCCATGACCCTTTAATACAGTTTCTCATGTTGTGGTGACCCCCCAACCATAAAATTAATTTTATTGCTACTTCATAACTATAATAGTGCTACTGTTATGAATCATAATGTAAATATCTGATATCCAGAATGTATTTTCATTGTTCCAAATTGCACATAATTAAAGCATAGTGATTAATCACAAAACAATATGTCATTAAATATTGTGAAATATTTATTTCTAATTACAAATAAATGAAATTTTGTCTTGAAGCATAGTGTAGCATGGGTAACAGTCTTCACGCTGGGTACTCATAAGTGGGCATATCTGCATGTGGGTGGACCTGCCTAGAGACTGCTAGAGGAGTGGCGTCTCCATTCCTAAAACCATCGGAAATATGTGTTTTTCGATGATCTTAGGGGACCCCTGTGAAGTTTGAGAACCGCTGCTTTAGAGTATTGAAAATGATACAAACTAGAAACCCCTGAGGCTATTGTCCTAAATGACCCCTTAAACTTGGGACTGAAGCTATTGCTGGAGGCCACCTTGCAGCCAAATCATAGATTAGTTTATTACACTCAAGAGTAATGTGCTCTGTTAAACGGTCAACTATATGTATTAAAAAACCACAGCTCTCCAAAAGCAAAATAGAGAAGCCAAGCAGAGGAAAGGAAGCTAGATCAATGGAAACAGAACAAGCAGAATGGAAATAATGAAAATGCTGACACCGTTGTGAACATTGTAACACTATCATGGAACAACCATGAAAATTGTAACAGTATCATGGAACAATTTGTATAAAAATCATTACATGGGAACCTAATCTAGCATGTAAACTTCCACCCAATACCCCATAAAATGCTTGAAAAATAATTTAAAAGCAATCTTATATTAAGTAGCTCTACACTTACCTTCAACTGAATGTAGATTTCCACCTTGTACACAAAGCCTGCCTTTCAGTCGGCTTCATGCAAAGGCCATATATTGATGTCGAGTTCTCAGGAGCAATGTTCTTAATTTTTAAAAAATTTAAAAAGAGTAAAAAAGTAGTAGTCTTGGGCACCAGGTCAAGAACTCTGTAATAAAATCCCCACAACAACCTAAAAGCATTGTGCTTTGCCTTTTTGAGAGGCATAACTTGACAGCAGCAAGTACTTTGCATGAATATATTAACATTCTGATCTCTTTGAAAGGAAATCTCCCATTATAGACTTGATCACTTGTACTAATTGAGGTGAGGACCACCTGAATGGAAGGGTCCATGAACAACTCATTTCTTTCACTGGAAGATTTCAAAAGCAGAACTGGTTAGTCATAGAGCAATTGTTTACCACCACTGAACATGTCAACTGAGTCATACTAGGAGCATCTAAAGTGAACTTTTAAGATGTTGGCAAGTCTGCTAATTTCATCAGTGGTGCATGAAGGGGAGAAATAGGCTTTCAAGGACTGATGGGTAAACACACTCTCCCAGGGACTCAGGACAGTTGAAGAAGCTCGTGCCTGAATAAGTTGAGCAGCAAAAGCAATAGTCCCTGAGTAACTTTAAAGAAAATAACTATTCTCTTCTACTGTCCACAAAGAATGTGTTTGTGTTTGCAGATTTACACTAATACAATAGCCCAGAGAAAATAGGAAATGATAATCAAGGATTAAAACAAAACAAAGATTTGTCTTACATGCCTAACTATAGCTTTAGAAATTCTCCATCTTAATTTGCTAAGTTTAGACACAGCCCTTTTTTGCAATTATGAAATTGGTACAATTTATTTGCAATGTCTTTCCTCCCGTCCCTGTTTCCCTTGTACCTAGTATCACCCTCGTCCTTGTCACTCCGTGTGGTGTAGCATCTGGGTACACTTTCTTCCTGTTACCTTCTGACTGACTCTAGCGTTTCTTATTCCTCCATCCCAATATAGTTGCTGTTTCAAGGATGCAATGCACATTTGGCTGCAAAAATCTGTCCAGCAGTGGATTTGAAACTTTCTAGTTTTATTTTGTGGCATAGAGACTTAAGGGATAGTGTCATTTCATTTAAAACACACACACACACACACACACACACATTAAAGCATATCTTTCAAGTCAATTATATTTTTTGATGTGGTTGATTTAATGATAAAATTAGGGATATATTTTGCTGGAGGTAATTTTAATGTCTGGATAAGGCAAAGACTCTTAATGTAGCAACTGTTATAAATCCACAAGATTTTCCACCCACTGGTCTGTGATCTTCCTGCATTCGGTGTCATTGCATGTGTTGTGTGAGTCTGAAGAGAAATTTATAGACTGATATAGGACATATGGGCTAATATCGGACTTATGGACTTGATCTGGGCTAGGCTGGGATGTTTTCTTAATATACAATTACTCTTTATATAAAGCTCTTTCTGATACACATTTGAGTGTGTCTGGATTTGTTCCTTTAGTCAAGCCAGACTAACACAACATCTGACAAGCAGATTATCTGCTCCTATTTTAGGTGAAAGAAGGTATATTTGGCCTTTCCATTGAACATTTGGTTATCTAGGGGGAAGAACCTCTTCAATGAAAACATACACCTCCTTCTCCTGGATCAGCCTTCCTCTAACAAGAACCCCTCATAGAAGAAGAAAGTATTACTTTTACAGGCATTACTGTACTTTTACAGGTATTACTCCTACAGGGTAGGAGGCATCTGGGTTGGAGTAATTACGTTCTGATCCAAATTTGAGCCACCTCCCCCTCATCCCCATAACTATACAAAGAAATATCAGTGAGGGCTTTTACATAGCATCTTTTCTGTTTACTTCCTGTTAATTTCCCAAAAGTCTAACATAAGATAATGAGTACCAGAAATCATCACAAAAATTTCCTAAATTCAAAATATGTCACTTCTTTTATAACACACTTTCAAGGTCACAAATCATAGGAATAAAAATAGACCATGGTAATAATGACGACACCCCCGCCTACTCTATAGAAACTCGTGTTCTTGGATTTCCACAAGATAATTGAGACAGTTATTAGGAAAGTGCATTTATTACTCATTCCTGGAGTTTCTCAGAGTGGCCATCTTTTAGTGTTGCACACTGCCCCTTCTCTCTCTCCTCACTTCTCCTGAGTTAGGGACTTAATCTGAGTATGAAGCTTGGCATGATGAACTCACCACTTTTAACTTAGCTTCTCTCCTCTTTGAATGCTCTTGCGATGCAACTGATATTTTGATCTCCTCCCTAATTCTTCTTTCTACTCAAGGGTTTTGAAACTCTAATAGAAAACAAGGAGCGGCCTCCTTAAACTTGTTCTCTGGTCTCCACAAGGTAGGCTTTATTTTCCCCTTTCTGATTCTGGAGCAAGATTCTAGTCCCAGAAATCATGGAAACTAGCCATGAAGCCCAAAATGCCACAATTGATTTAACTAAAGGTGTTGCCATTGCTTAGAAATGGCTATGTTATGGAAACCCATTCCACTGCCTGATGGAATGATTAACAGACAAAAGTAAGTAACTCTATCAAATGCGAGTTGCCGTAAAGTTGATTCCAATTCAAGATGTGTGTCACTTCTTCAGAAGTAGATCGCCGGGTCTTCCTTCCAGGTTTACTCTGGGCAGACTGAAACCGCCAGCCTTTTAGGTAGACTTCCAGCATGGTAACCATTTACATCACTCACAGACTACAACTGTTTATCAGATGCGTATGTCATTATATTACAGTTTGCTTTTGTGTGATCCCTGAATGAGTAACGTTTCTGTAACTCCTAAAAGCTGGCAAAAATATTGGCTCAAATTTTAAGTTCTAAGTGAGAATGTAGTCAATAAAATACCCTAGCATTTTGTTTGATATTTATAAGGATCTATACAATATTTTGATGAATGAAGCCATGAACTAGATCTAAGATTTTAAATGCTTTTAATAATTTCCAATTCTGGGAAGCAAAAGACAGCTGTAGCTTTCAGTAGAGCACCTCAATTCTTATTTCAGATGCTGAATAGGCTTCTTCCATCTGAGAGGAGACAAACCTCCGTCAGTAAAGTCTTGCTCATCAATACAATGGTCTCTTCCTGGACAGTTGGCACCATGGTTTATTGGGACATCTCTCAGTCCCTAGAAGGTTCAAAATCCCTTTCATCACAAAGAAGAGGCAGAGAACACATTAATTGCCCAATTCTCCTGAAGATTGCCCTCTGAGCCTCAAAAACATAAGAGCAATTTCAAATTAACTTTAAAAATTTTTTATTTTATTTATTTATTTTTTAATAGTTTTATTAGGGGTTCATACAACTCTTATCACAATCCATGCATACATCAATTGTGTAAAGTGCATTTGTAGACTCATTGCCCTCATCATTCTCAAAACATTTGCTCTTCACTTAAGCCCCTGGCATCAGCTCCTCTTTTTTCCCTGCCCTGCCCGCTCCCCCCTTCCTCATGAGCCCTTGATAATTTATAAGTTATTATTTTGTCATATCTTGCCCTGTCCGACATCTCCCTTCACCCACTTTTCTGTTGTCCGTCCCCCAGGGAGGGGGTCGCATGTAGATCCTTGTAATCGGTTACCCCTTTCCAACCTACTCTCCCTCTACCCTCCCAGTATCACCACTCACACCACTGGTCCTGAAGGGATCAACCGCCCTGGATTCCCTGTGTTTCCAGTTCCTATCTGTACATCCTCTGGTCTAGCCAGACTTGCAAGGTAGAATTGGGATCATGACAGTGGGTGGGGTTGGGGGGCGGGATGAAGCATTTAGGAACTAGAGGAAAGTTGTATTTTTCATCGTTGCTACATCACACCCTGTCTGGCTCGTCTCTTCCCGGAGACCCCAAATGCAAGGGGATCTCCAGTGACCTACAAATGGGCTTTGGGTCTCCACTCCACACTCTCCCCCTCATTCGCTATGATAAGATTTTTTGTTTTGATGATGCCTGATACCTTATCCCTTCGACACTATGTGATCGCACAGGCCGGTGTGCTTCTTCCATGTGGGCTTTGTTACTTCTGAGCTTGATGGCCGCTTGTTAACCTTCAAGCATTTAAGACCCCAGACACTATATCTTTTGATAGCTGGGCACCATCAGCTTTGTTCATCACATTTGCTTATGCACCTAATTGTCGTCAGCGATCATATCATGGAGGTGAGCACACAATGATATGATTTTTTGTTCTTTGATGCCTGATAACTGCTCTCTTTGTCAGCTCATGATCACACAGGCTGGTGTGCTTCTTCTATGTGGGCTTTGTTGCTTCTGAGCTTGTGTATCCTTTCTGAGAAAGAATAATCTACAATATTCACTTGTAAACAGACACTTAAATTGCAACAGATGTTTCCCTTTCTGAAAAGGTCCTTGAATTCATTGACAGACTTTTGGAAAAACTCATGAATTAATTTGTTCAGGGCAGATTTCATAAATCCTCTAATAATTCTTCCCTCTACACATACTGACTTGATTTTTGAGAGCTACAGCATGTGGTTTAAATGTTTTAACCTTTACTACTTTAATCAAGTAACATTTATTTTAGGATTGGATGATGACTTACCAATGAAAGACACAGTTAACTAAGAAATAAAGTCTAATTTGTCAGTTGAATAAACCTGAATATCTAAATAATAAGCAGAAATCAACCTGTGTCACTGTATTTTGAAATTCTTGGCAGCTTAAATGTAACTCTTTCTCCTCCAGGGCTCGTTCACGGCTGAAGATAAATTGCTGGACATTGCCATAAAACTGGGACATGCCTCTACTTACCATGCTTAGATGTGGCTGATTTAGCTCGACTATTTAAATCCAGCTTTTAACTATACAAGTAGATTTATTTATGTTGTGTTAGACACTTTTTTATTAATACATGAAGGGTAAATAGCAATTTAGCATGGTTAAAATCAGGCTTTAGTACAAAATTCAGCTGAGCTTTAAAATTTTAGCTTTGCTAACTCACTACACTTAACTTTATATTAAAACATTGCTTACCACAAACAAGTTTAAGCTCAAATTTGGTAAAAAATTTTTTTCAAAGAGTGTATGTAACACTTTTTAAGAGTTTCTATTAGGAAAATTTTATGTACAGAGCCCAATTAACCAAATTTCATGTTCTTTTTTGTTGTGGTCAATTTAAAAGTACTGGGAAAAAATCTAGAGGAACATTTACTGGATTAAGTTAGCAATATTTTCCTTTGTCATATGAGTATTAGCATAGTCTAGGACTCAGATTATTACAACCAAGACTCATCAGCGTATAAATACATAAAGCCTTTAATGCCCTAAGACCACTACCTATCTGTCAAGTTTCTCATACTGTGATGACTTTCATGTTGCTATGATGCTGAAAGCCATGTCACCTGTATTTCAGATGCCAGCAAGGCAGTCCATGGTGACTAGGTTTCAACAGAATTTCCAGACTAATACAGACTCAAAAGAAAGGTTAGCCAATAATTTCTGAGAAATCATCAGTGATAATTCAGAAACACAACTGAAGATTACCCAATAGTTCTAGGGAAGAGGAGCTCCTAGGTTAGAAAACACTAAAAGTACACAGTGGCCACAAACATGAACTTGAGCCTACCCATAATCGTGAATGTGGCTCGGGACAGGCAATGTGCTATTCTGTTGTGCACGAAGTCACCTGGAGCCAGACGGCAATGTCAGCAACAAACAGCACGCCCTGGGAAGGCAGTTGATTATGATTGTTGCCAGTCCAGCGTGGTTAGCTATAAGGTAATGATGTATAGCACACTTAGCGTAGTGATTCTCCAACTGGAGCTGCTTCAGAATTACCTGGAGGTAATTCCGATTGTTGGACCTCATTTCCAGAGTTTCTGACTTGTATGGCTTCGTTAGGGCCAGAGAACCAGCTGGTTCATATTAACAGCCAATGTGGTGAGCTCATATTCATATTCATGCTGCTGGTCAATAAACCATGTGTAGAGAATATTTCTTCCCTCCCAAAAGATAACTAATTGAAAATATTATTTTTAAGGAAGATTCTTAATGGTGTGCTAATTCTGATAGAAGTTGGTCTCCTAATATTCACTCACTGCCATTGAGTCAATGTCGACTTATAGCAAACCAATAGGACAGGGTAGAACTTCCCCTGTGAGTTTCTGAGACTGTAAGTCTGCCAGAGTAGAAAACGCCATCTTTCCCTCCCAAACGGCGGGTGGTTTTAAACTGCCGACCTTTTAGATCACAGCCCAACATGTAACCACTATACCACCAGGACTCATAGAAGGTTGTAGATACCTGAAATTCAGTGTTAAGAATGATTATTAGTCATAAAGGCTCAAGAGAAAAGAGCTCTAGGATATAATAGAAATGCTTAACATTCAACCAACCAGCAGCCAACTAGAGCTGTCAAGTGTATTCTTACTCTTGACCGCCTCACATGTCCGAGTAGCACTCTGCGCCACAAGGCTTTCTGTGGGGGACTTTTCAGAAGCAGATAGCCATGCCTTTGGTGGGCGGGTGGGGGCGCAGTGGAACCTCTAAGTGAACTTACACAGTCAACCTTTTGGTTACCAGTCACACAGATATTAAAGATATACATTACACAGGGAGTCCCCTAACATGGGTACAAGAGAAGTAATTGACAGCAAAATGCCACATATTTATCCCTCACAAAATCTGCTTGTTCTTGTATTTATTTTACAGTACAACCTAATTTTTACAATTGAATTTAATGCACAACACAATATATATTTCTCTTTGGTTCATATTTTGGCAAAAGTCAAGTCAATATGGCCAAAGTACAGCATTGGGTGTTTGGGGGGTGGGGGGTGGGATGGGGAAGAGGGCACTGGAAGGAGAGACCAGAGGGTTGGAATAAAGAAAGAAAGGTACAAGGGAGAAAACTAACAGAATCGTGTTGGAAAGAAAGTGGGAAATTGAGAAGTGTGTGCAAAAATTTCTTGTGAACTTCCAAGTACTCAATTAAAAGCAGATGACAACTAGAGAATTGGGTTGAAGGCTAAAGGCTGACGTGGTGGAAGAGGGGTCAGGGTGTTTTCAGGGACCCAGTGCAATCGTTGGCTCAGAATCTTGTAGGCATAGCTTTTCTGAAACAAGTTGCACTGGCAGCCTGGGATGCATCTGGAATTCAAGAACTCACCATGTTTTAAATGTGGCCAAGAGAACACATGTGGCCCACAGGCTGCATTTTTGCCACCCACAACTCTGGACCATATTTATAGGAACCAGTGAAAGAATCAATCCGCTGAGTCAGAATAAAATTCAACACTTAAAAAAAACTTATCCAAATAGGCATTCATACATTTTGCCATATTAAGCATGCAAGTGGTCTCCTTCAACAATAAACTCCTTAGATGAAAAAGGGCATTTATACCACAAATTATGTTATGGAGGGTAAAGCAGCTGGAAATGTGAATTAAAGTTCCAAGTTATGTTTCTAACTGTATCATAGACCTAAAATAAAGGCATTCACCTCTCAATTCAGTTTAGTGCAACAATATTTGTTGAGAATCTAAGAGGCACTTAGACAAATAATAAATAAATAAATAAGACCAAGTCCCGAACTTATAAGTACTTAAGATTCAAATGAAGAGGTAAAATAAGTGCAATGCCAAGATAGGACATTAAAGGTGTTATACAAGAAATAAGTTGCTGCTGTGATACTGAAAGCCATGGCACCTGTATTGCAAATACCAGCAAGGTCACATATAGTACACATGTTTCAGTGGAGCTTCTGGACTAGACAGACTAGAAAAGCTGACCAAGAGATCTACTGCTGAAGAAACTAGCAGGTGAACCTTATGAATAGTAGCAGAATATTGTTTTTGAGTTTCTCAGGTAGGAAGACACTCAAAACATGACTGGGAAAGTGTATCAGATACAGAGAGAATGATAGCAAGGCTATTCACAACCCTCTACCAAGGCCAGAGGGGATTTACCAGAGATTAATTCAGTGGGGACTCTGCAAACGCATCTTGAATTTCATAAGATATCAAAAGACGAGTTGCATTAAGTAAATCTATTGTATAAGATCTTTTTCGAGTATTGAAAAGCAAGGGTGCTTCTTTGAGAACTAAGGTTTCCCCGATCCAAGTCACAGTATTTTCAATTGCATCATATGCATGAGAAAGTTGGAAATTGAATAAGGAAGTCTGAAGAAGAATCAATACATTTGAATTGTGGTGTTGGAGAAGAATACTGACAGTACCATGGACTGCTAAAAGACAAACAAATCAGTCTTGGAAGAAATATATCCAGAGTATTCCTTAGAGTGTAGGATGGTGAGACTTTATTCTTACATACTCTGAACATGTCAGGAGAGACCCGTCCCTGGAGAAGGACATCATGCTTGGTAAAGTGGAGAGCCCGCAAAGAAGATCCTCAAGAAGATGCATTGTCACAGTGGCTGCAACAATGAGATCAAACATAGGAACAAATGTTAGGATGGTGCAGGACCAAGTAGTATTTTGTTCTGTTGCACATAAGATTGCTGTGGGTTGGAACTGACTTGATGGCACCTAACAGCAACAACAACATTGTCATCATAGCCTTCTGCAAACTGGGTGTGCACAACTTCAACTCTGATACTATTCCCTCCTTTGGATTTGGGGTTTATTTGCAATCCATGAATCACATACCAACCATCCCTTCTATATGTACATCTTTAAAACCACTCCAATACAGATAACTGCACCTCAGTTGGGGGTCAGTTTCTCAAGATGGGGAGAGATGGAGAAGACCATTTGGTTGCTGCCATTCAACATTGTACCCAGGTCACCCAAAATCAACAGACACAAGAGTGATAAGTGAACCTTATTGGAAATTCAAGATGGAGGAGGGGTACATGTATATCTCAAAGAAAGTGATCACATTTCTGTTGGTAGGAAAATGGGGAGGAGCATACCTCTCATCAGGAAAAAAAAAAGCTTAACAATACTTATATAGAACCCAAGAGGAGAATATGCCTAGTATTATGTTCCTAATTGGACCCCTTTAATCTAGTTTCTTTGCAGCGCTTGGTGACCCACGATGAGTGCTATAGACTATTGGTACTTTAGACTCTGTTCTTTTGAGGTACACAACATCCTTCATAGACCATGTCAGAAGGATTCGATGTGGGAACCTCACTAAATGAACTGGGCTTTATTTTATTTCTTAATTCTTATGATGTTGCCCTGATCAATACTTAG
Organism: Echinops telfairi; assembly: GCF_000313985.2. Taxonomy (NCBI): domain Eukaryota; kingdom Metazoa; phylum Chordata; class Mammalia; order Afrosoricida; family Tenrecidae; genus Echinops; species Echinops telfairi. Next base: position 2,149,593 of record NW_022103924.1, read on the forward strand.
CCTAGGAAGGGATTACTGAAGATATAGATGCTATAGCAAAGTGTGGTGAAGAAATCAAATGACACCTGGCTTTCAGAAAGAATAGGGACTGGGCTCTTTAAAGCTTGCCTTAAACAGGTAGCCATCTAAGTGAATGGTCAGCTAAGCCCACAGAGAAGAAGCACACCAGGCTGTGTGATCTAAGATCATAAGAGAGAATTGTATTAGTGCTTAAATTCTGAGCGCTCAGTTTACAAAATGCTCTGGATGACAGTGAAAACCCCAAACCTATTTGCAGAGTCCCCATGAGGATTAAGCATCCATTGACTTTCCTTGGACCATTGACCAGGAATAAAGCAAGGATTGCTCTCAGACAAAGTGCATCAGAAAGTGAGTTAATGCAGATAAAGTTACGTTAAATTTTAGGATCTTGTCATTTATTGTCCCATTTGCCTAAATTTTAAGTTGCTCCAGTTTTTATTATTTTACTACTTTCCTTTGGATTGAGGTTTTTATGTTTATTTTGTGATTGTTCAGGAGGTTTGGTATGATTTTATTTATATGAAATCCAGGATAGGTAAATCTTTTGAGAGAGTAACTAGATTAATAGTTCCTTAGGGTTATGGCAGGCGAGGTTGGGAGGGTGGGGGGGAATGGGTAGCTAATAACAGCGATTACAAAAATGAAGAAAATGGTCTAAAATTAATTGTGGTGATGATTGCACAACTATTTTTAATACATTGAAACCACTGGAAAAGAAATGAAGTAGGAGTCATACGATTAAAAAAAATAAAGTACATTTTAGGATCTTTCCTATAATACATTGTCAGTTATATGATTGCCATACACCTGTATTAGCGCTTGTCTACTATAACTATTATTAAAATTTAAACATGAACCAAAGATGAAGAATTGGAAGAAATTGAAGATTCATCTGCAGACCCAAATTGGCCAAGCATCTATTCAATGCCCATTACAATTACTGATGATTAGAACATGAAAGTTGTAAACAAAGAAGGATTTGAAACCAGATAATATGGCTGGCCTTGGCGAAAGAAATAATGCTGAGATTGTATAATAGAATTTTGTAAGACTGATAACTTATTTATTGCAAATAATTTTTCTCAATAACATAAATAGCAAATGTTCATGTGAACCTGATGGAATCCAATTGACTACATCTATGAAAATATACAGTGGAGTAGTCCAATATCACCAGTCAAAACAAGGCCAAAAGCCAATTGCAGAACTGATTATCAATGTTTCATATATAAGTTCCAGTTGAAGCTAAATAAAATGATAAGTTCACAGAACCAAAATATAACCTTGAGTATATCCCATGTCAATTTAGAGAACATCTCTAGGAGAGATTTGATGCATTGAACACTAATCATCAAACTATATGAGTTGTGGTATGATATCAAGGATAGCTGACATCAAGGGCTTAATATAAAATAAATGTCGAGAAAATAATAATGGCAGCATATGTACAAATGTGCTTGATACAATTGTATGGATCATTACATGAGTTGTAAGAGCCTTCAATTAAATGTTTTTTTAAAAAGATCATTAAAAGTAATGAAAAAAAAAACAAATGTATATCAGAAGAGACTCTGAAACTTGCCCTTGAATGTAGAGTACCTAACGTGAACAGAAGAAATGTTGACATAAAAGAAAAAGAAGCTGAACAGAAGACATCAAAGGGCAGCTTGAGAAGAAAAAGTAACATATTAGAATGAAATGTTCAAAGACCTGAAGTTAGAAAACCAGAATTGGAGATCACACTCTGCATTTCACAAGAACTGAATAAAACAATCCAAGCCTTGCTGACAAATTATGTAACATAGGAAGCATCCGTGAATACACATCAAAGGAAGGAATACACAAAGCAACTCTCCTCCCCCACCAAAGAGAGTCAACATTCAACCATTTCAGAAAGTATCATATGATCAAGAGCTTATGATATTAAAAGAAGCCTAAGCTGCACTGAAGGATCCCAGTACTCATGTAATACAAGTTGAGAAGATTCAACAAATGGATGCAATGCTGAAAGTGCTCACTTCTCTAAGCCAAGAAATTTGGAACACAGTTACATACCCCATTCAAAAAAAGTGAAAAAAATAATTCAGAAATTAGGGGAAAAATTAATATCACATGCTGAGAATAAATTTTAAATGGTTGTAGCAGTATATTACCATAGAACTGCCAAAATTCAAGATTGCTTCAAAGGAGAGTGTGAAAATGTGTGACAAGGACATCGTTGCTTACGTTAGCTGGATCTTAACTGAAACCAGCACATACCAGAAAGATGTTTATCTGTGCTTTATTGATTATGCAAATGCCTTCAATTGTGTGGATCATAAAAACAATAAGTACCCTTGACAAGAATGGGAGTTCCAGAACACTTTGTTGTTTTCATGAAGAGCCTGTTGATAGATCAAGAAGCAGTTCTTCAAACAGAACCAGGGGATCCTCCGTGGTTCAAGATCAGGAAAGGTGTGCATCAGGGTTGTATCCTTTCCCCATATATGTTCCATCTGCATGCTGAGAAAATAATCCAAGAAACTGTACTATTTGAAGAAAAGCTTGGCATCAGGAAACATCCCAACCCAGTGCTGCCCAAACCCACAAGTCCAACATTAACCCATATGTCCGACATCAATCAACGAAGTCCTCCTCCATCTCACAAAACACACACTATGACTCCGACTAGAGGAGGAAAGCTGAATCAGTGAGCATGTAAGTATCTCAGCACTGGCAGGGGTCTGTCTCCACATGGCTACTCCAGCACCCAGGGCTACATCGGGGTAAGTCCATCACAATGCAAGAGACCCAAGAACTAGAAATGTCAGGCTCACCAAGTCATTTATCCCTCCGCCCTTCCATTAACCACACATGTGTTTATTGGCCAGGTTGGGACAATAAACTAACTACCTCAGAGGGGCAATGT
>NW_022103924.1:2154476-2159753 GCF_000313985.2 Echinops telfairi
AATAATAATTTATAAATTATCAAGGGTTCATGAGGGATGGGGGAGCAGGGAGGGAGGGGGAAAATGAGGAGCTGATGCCAGGGGCTTTGGTGGAGAGCAAATGTTTTGAGAATGATGAGGGCAATGAATGTACAGATGTGCTTTATACAATTGATGTATGAATGGATTGTGATAAGAGTTGTATGAGCCCCTAATAAAATGATAAAAAATTAAAATAAAAAAAAGAACTGACTCCACGGCAACTGCTTTGCTGTTCTTTTAACTTTTGTAACTATACCCTGTAAGTATCAGCATCGGTGCCACAAAGCCACATGCAGAATCTGCTCTCATAAGAGCATGCAGCGCCTGGCAGCACTTGGACTTTTCAAATGGAGGATGAGCTCCTTTGGTACAATCTCGTAAACAAAATTACTGAGATCAGAGAGATCTTGTCTGAAAGCAAAGAATACCAGAAAGATGTTTGCTTGTGTTTTATTGACTATGCAATGACATATAATTGTGTATATCATAATGAATGATGTATAACATTGAGAAGAATGAGAATTCCACAGCACTGCATTGGACTCATTTTGGAACCTATATATAGATCAAGAGGCTGATGTTTGAAAAGAATAAGGGTTCTTTTCTGCATGGTTGAAAATCAGGAAGGATGTGCATCAGGGTTGCATCCTTTCACTGTTTTTATTCACTCGTATACTGATCAAATAATCCAAGTACCTGGAATATATGAAGAAGAAGACAGCATCAGGATTGAAGGCAGGATTATTAGCCACTTAGTAACTAGTAATTGGAAGAAGCACAGCCAGAATGCTCCTTGGAAGCGAAGATAATGAGACTTTTTCTGATATATTTTGTATGTGTTATTAGGAAAGACAGGGCCCTCGAAAAGAACATCACACTAGGTAAAATTGAGGGTCATAGAAAAAATAAGAAGGCCTTCAGTGAGATGGATTGACACATTGTTGCAACAATGTGTGTAAACATAACAAAATTATGAGGATGGTGCAGGACGTGGTGATGTTTCATTGTGTTGTACATAGGGTTCCTGTAAGTGAGAACTGGCTTGGTAGCAATGAACAACAACACAACAAAATAAAGATAACTGATATAGGGCTTCAGTACAACAGACTCTTGAGAAATCCCAAAATATGAAAATTCCTAAAATTACTATAGAGAAGAGTGAAGCGAATTGAAGAAAACGATTTCTTATCATTTACTTCAGAAAATCACCTTTCCTTCTACCAAAGGAGTAGGGGAACATTCTTAAGAGGAGAAGATTGTTGAAGGACTAAGGACTGCATGTGAGTTAGCCAGCCAAGGCTCTCAGCCTCCCATTCATATCACATAACATATTTGGCACACGAACTCATTTTTGCAGGAGACCAAGATGGAATGTTCTTGATAATTGAATTTCTTCCATTTTGCCCCCATTTTTCCCTCTGCAGGTAATTCCTGCAGATTAAGCTTCATGTGTGTGGCAACATGGACCCCATGTTACAAAGGGAAGCCCCTTAGAATTTCTGGAAATTAGAAAACATTTTTTAAAAAGAAGTGACTTCAGGGCAGCATTCTTGAAAGCTTCTGTGGATCTTTGTGTATTTTAGCAATATATTATTATTTTATAAAAGAAAAAGCTCAATAATTGATTAATTTATAACCTTCTAAAGAATAAAACAAGTATGTTATGGCTTTAATGTCACTATGCAAAGTTAATAATCACTTATTCAAGCAAATATCATTGCAGGTCTAAAGGAAAAGGACACAGCAAGGAAATTCAGGCCTTTTGGCTGAAGATTATGATATGTTGTCATATATGATGTATGATACAATCCATATGTCAATTGTATCAAACACATTTGTACATATATTACCATAATCAATTTAAAAAAAATTCCTTCTGCTTGAGCCCTTGGTATAAGTTCCCCTTTTTACCCTCCCTACCAACCCTCTCCCACCCTCATGACCCCTTGACAAATTATAAATTATTATTATTTTCATATCTTATATCTCCAGCTGTCTCCCTTTGCCCACGTTTCTGTTATTCAGCCCCCTCGAATGAAACGTCCTCTTAATCATAGAGTAGCTAACGCAAATGGAAGAGTAATGAAGAGAGTTGAAAAGAAAATTTCAAAAGGCAGTTTGAGGAGACAGAGTTAAATATCATAATGAAATGTGCAAAAACCCAGAGTTTGGAAGCCAAAAAGGAGAATATATTCAGCAAATCTGAAACTGAAAAAACTAAAGAAAAAAAAAATCATGTCTCAAGTTGCGATATTAAAAGATTTTATGGGCCAAAGATTGAATGATGCAGGAAAGATGGAAAGAATACATAGAGTCGCTGTAACAAAAAGAACTAGGTGACGTTCAACCATCCAAGAAGAGGTAATGTAGGATCCAGAAACAATGGTGCTGAAGAAAGAAGGCCACGCTGCACTGAAAGCACCACCCAAGCACAAGGCTGCAGGAATTGACAGACTACCATTTGGAATGTTTCAGCAAGCTGACGAAGCCTGGCAGCACTCACTGGTCTATGCTAAGAACTTGGAAGACAGTGTTTTGCCAACCGACTGAAAGAGATCTATATTGGTACCCCGTCCAAAGAAAAGTGACCAAACAGAATATTCAAATTATAGAATAATATTATTAATATCACATGCAGGTAAAAAAATTTTGAAAACCATGCAAGGGTTGCTGCACTACACTGACAGGTATCTGCCTGAGAGGTTCAAGCCAGATTCAGAAGAGGACATGGAACAAGCAATTCAGTGCTCATGTGAGATGCATTTTGGCTGAATGAAAGCAGAGAATACCAGCAAAATGTTTACTTGTGTTTTACTGATTATGCAAAGGCATTCAACTATCTTGACCATAAAGAACTATGGATAGCCTTGAGAAGAATGAAAACTCCAAAGCACTTCATTGTGCTGCGAACAAACAGAACAAGGGAAAACTGCATTTTTTTTTAATTAAGAAAGGTTTGCAACAAGTTTGTATCCTTTCACCATACTTATTCAATCTGCATGCTGAAAAAATACGCAGAGAAGCTTCATTCTATGAAGAAGAATTCGGTGTAAGGATGGGAGGAAGGCTAATTAACAACCTGTGTTATGCAGAGGATACAACCTTGCTTGCTGAAAGTGCGGAATTGAAGCACTTGCTGATGAAAATTAAGGAATGCAGCTTTGAGTATGGATTACAACTCAAGGCAAAGAAAACTCAATTCTTCACAATTGGAACAAAAGGTAACATCATGATAAATGGAAAAAAGTTTGAAATTGTCAAGGATTTTGTCTTGCTTCAATCCACAAGCAATGCTCATGGAAACAGCAGTCATGAGATCAAAAGATCCAAAAGATCCATTACATTTTGGTATGCTTCATGATCCCAGTTCTACCTTACAAATTCGGCTAGACCAGAGGATGTACACTGGTACAGACAGGAAATGGGAACACAGGGAATCCAGGGCAGATGATCCCTTCAGGACCAGTGGTGAGAGTGACAATACTGGGTGGGTGGAGGGAAGGTGGGGTAGAAAGGGGGAACCAATTACAAGGATCTACATATAACCTCCTCCCTGGGGGATGGACAACAGAAAAGTGGGTGAAGGGAGTCATCTGACGGTGTAAGATATGACAAAATAATAATCATAAATTATCAAGGGTTCATGAGAGAGGGGGGAACCGGGAGGGAGGGGGGAAATGAGGAGCTGATATCAAGGGCTCAAATAGAAAGCAAATATTTTGAGAATGATGATGGCAACAAATGTACAAATGTGCTTGACACAATGGATGGATGTATGGATTGTGATAAGAGTTATATGAGCCCCCAATAAAATGATTTTAAAAAAAGATATGGTCATTTCCATGCCCAAAAGGCATCGCAAACTTGGCATGTTTAACACAGGACTCTTCCTGCCTCTTTGAACTTACTCTTTTGATTCCTTCTTTCCAATGCAACAAATGTGAGCAATTGACTCAATAGCTTATGTCAAAAATCTGTCATTTTCCTAGGTCTGTTTTTCAGAAAATGCCTGCCTGCTATCTTCACAGCATGATCTGAATCCTTCCACATGTTGTGATTCTATTAAGAATTCCTGCCTTGATTTCTGTGACATGCCCAATTGATCCTCCAGGTTCCTCTCTGGACCCTCTTTTCTGTCTATTTTCTTCATAGTAGTCAAAGCAATATTTTCGGCCTATAATTCAGATCTTATGCTTAAAACACTCCAAAGCTTCCACTTATGCTTAGAAAATAAAATCTAAATGAAGCTCTCACGATGTATGATCAACATGACTAAACATAAGCTGGCCCCTAGCTGCTCCTTTGTCCTACTCCATATCTACCAGTCGACATGTCTTCTGTGCGGATCCCTATTGGCATAGTGGGTTACACACAGAGCTACTAACCAAGGGTTGTCAGTTCAAGGTCACCAGCTGCTCCAAGGGCAGAAGGTGAGACTTCCTACTCCTGTAAAGACTTGGAGCCTTAGAAATCCAGAGGGGAAGTTCTAACCTGTTGTAGAGGGTCACTATGAGTTGGTCAGTGAGAACTGAATCCTCTGTATGGTCTGTTCTAGTTAACTGTTAGCTGAACTCCTTTTTTACATTATTTCAATAATATCCATTGTTTGAATGAGTGAAACAATGAATGTTCATAAATCTATTCCTGTGAGGAAGCTGCTGAAATGTGGGAATGAAAAATCTAAGTCAAAATATGTAGATTCTATAACAAAATATCAACCTAACAATCAACACATACAATATCTAAGACATCGGAATCTTTCCATCCAAGCAACAACATAGACTACTCACTCTCCAGCAAGTTGGCATTGATCAAAAACAAGGGCTGACAGCTCAGCAGTCCTTGCCTAAGCTTGCTCAAAACCACTTCTCAGTGTCAAAGTATGTTCTCTGAGACAGCTTTTACCCACACTCTGGGTTGTCAACGTCCTACATATAGAGCAAGTTAAAACTTAAAACAAATAATTTCATAGAAATTATTTATATTGTTCCTTGGCCATCTTTAGCATTGTTTATGTCAATGTAGATAGCGTATTGTATAAGACCAGTCCACATAAATATTTTTGTTCCTTTTTGTTTAGATGACTATTAAGGATATCATCAGGATCCTATGGAATGTAGTCTGCAGAGAGAAGGGTGAGGACTGGACGGACGCAGGACCAGGCCAACAGGCAGCACTGTTTGTCCCTTTGACTGTTTATTTTCCGTGCTCCTTCTTCTACCACTATTGAATTGCAGTGCAGCACGTGTGTACTTC
>NW_022103924.1:2160661-2161354 GCF_000313985.2 Echinops telfairi
AGGAACGGCTTTTCTGGTGGTGTGTTTTCTGTCTTTCCACAGAGCATGCTCCCAAGGAAACTAAGGGTGGTAACTCCCTCTACTTAAATGGAGATCGAATCCCACTTTAATCCTGCCCATTGGTATAACATAGAATCCCTCCAAAATGGGATTATAGCCGCAAACACATAGAGGCCAGAATTTATAGGGAATGATAGCTAGAAGGTCAATATCAATGGATTACATCTCAGCTCCCCAGGGAAAACATAGTCCTCTCAGTCATGTCCGGTTATAAGAAAAAAAGGAAAAAAAGAATATCATCAGTGAAGTTTCACAAATAGCCTTTGCATTTGCATCCTTGTGATGAACTTAATGTTAGAGGTATAGTTCCTAAGAAGTATTTCTCTTTTGAAAATTATAGATTATATTTTATAAATATTCATTATATTCGATGACAAGAGTCATGTAATATGGTTCCTTTCTTTAAAAAATCATTTTATTGGGAGTCTGTGGCAGTTATATAATCTCCTGTCAACTTGAGGGTATGATGGGTGAAGGGGTGGAGTTTACCCTGCCAATCAGGTCACAGCCTGATGACCTCAGGATCCTAATTGTTATGTTAGATATTATTATTATTTTTTCTTTTTTAAATCATTTTTTAATTCTCCACACTTTTGTCCTACGATATACAGGACTTTCTTTCTTCTTTTTTTT
>NW_022103924.1:2162941-2163766 GCF_000313985.2 Echinops telfairi
GGCTCCTTTACTTTTATTTGATTGCTTTTTATTTTTTTAACTTCTGATACCTACTCCTGCCTACACCGCCTGATCTCACAGGCTGGTGTGCTTCTTCCATGTGGGCTTTGTTGCATCTCTGCTGGATGACAGCTTGTTTGACTTCAAGCTTTTAAGACACCAAACGCTATGTTTTTTAATAGCCAGGCACTGTCTGCTTCCTTCACCACATTTGCCTATGCATTGATTTTGTTTTCTGTGATTGTGTCAGGAAGGTGAATATCATACAATGCCAAATTATTAGAGCAAGCTGTTCTTGTACTGAGGTAAGATTTGAGTAGAGGCCCAAAGTCCACCTGCTTCCTTGTTGTATTTATGTATATGCACATATACATGGACAAATACACTTATATATATGTATTTAAATATATACACATCTATGTTTATCCCTATATATATAAATTTTACTTTCTTCTACCTTCCTCTTTTTCTTTCCTCCTGTCCCACCATCATTGCCCATCATTTACCTCTCTGTAGTTCTCTTGGATACATTTCAATTGATCTAAAATGACAAGGAACTCTACGCCCTCTCACCATTTGTTTTAGTACCCTTGATATTCCCCTCTCTCTGTCCTTGTTGGCTCAACACTCCCCTCCCTACACCTCCTCCCCTCCTATACCATCCCTCGAACCATTGGGGCTTATTTATCCTGCCTGTTTTAAATAGGTAGACACCCAATGCCCATCTCTAGGCAACTGGACATACCTTGCAGAGGGGTAGAGGGGAGATGAGTCACTTAGGGTTCAGCAATAATGAAACCCACAACCTTCCTCTAGTTCTTAAAC
>NW_022103924.1:2165549-2166989 GCF_000313985.2 Echinops telfairi
GGGGGTATCTCACGGTTGCTTTTATTTACATTTCTTGGATGGTTAATGATTGAGAACATTTTCTAATGTTTCTTGGCCATTTGGGTTTCCTCCTTTGTGAATATTCTGTTCAAGTCTTTTGCCCACCTACTCAGTGGGTTGCTCAGTTTTTTTCTTATTGTAAGGTTGCAGGGTTCTTTAGATTTTAGTAATAAGGCCTTTGTCTGATATGACATTGCTAAATATATTTTCCCAGTCTGGAGTCTCTCCCATTACTCTCTTGATGAAATCTTATAGTGTACACAAGTGTTTTATCTTTAGTATGTCCCACCTGTCTATTTTAACTTCCTCTGTGTGTGAGTCCTCCCTTGCTTCTGATAGCCTATGTCTTCCCTGCACCTAGGTTCTTAGGTTTGTCCCAATTCTCTCTTTGATGATCGTGATAGTTTGGGGTTTTACCTCGAAGTCTTTGACCCACCTTGAATTTGTTCTTGTTTATGGAATGAGGTAAGGGTCTTACTTAAGTTTTCTGCAGGTAGATACACAGTTTTTTCCAGCACCATTTCTTACAGAGGGCATTCTTTTCCAATTTGATGGGCCCAAATCAAAGATTAGTTGTCTATATGCTGGTTATTTTATTTATGGATTTTCTGTTCCTATCCATTGTTCCGTGTATCTATCATTATGTGAGTACCAAGCTGTTTTGACCACTGTGGCTATATAATATGTTTTAAAGTCAGGTAATGTCAGCCCTCCCACTTTATTCTTCTTCTTGAGGAGTTATTTTCCAATTCTGGGCTTCTTCCATTTTCATATGAAGTTGGTATGTCAGTTTTTCCATTTCTTTGAAAAATGGTGCTGGTAATTTTATTGGGATTGCATTGAACTTATATAGTGCCTTAGGTAGTATTGATATCTTTACAATATTGAGTCTTCTGATACACAAGCATGGGATAGTCTTCCATTTGTGAAGGTCTCTTTGGGTTTCTTATAATAAGATTCTGAAGTTTTTCTCATACAGATTGTGTGTTTTTTCGGTTAGCTATATTCCTATATATCTCAATTTATGCTTGGCTATTGTGAAGGGTACTACCGTCTTGATCTTATTTTCTGCCATCCCATCAGTTGTATACAGCAATCCAATTGATATTGCTTGTTGATCTTGTAGCCTGCCACTTTACCATATTCCTCTTTCACTTCCAGCACTTCTATTGTGGAGCATTTAGGGTTTTCAATATATAGAATCATATAATCTACAAGTAATGATAGTTTCACTTCTTCCTTCCCAGACAAATACCTTTGATGTCCTACTGTTGCCGTATGTTATTCACTAGGACCCCTAGGACAATGTTGAATAAAAGTGGGGACAAGGGCCATCCTTGTCTGGTCCCCCTTTTCAGTGGGATTGTTTTCATTTTTTCTCCTTTAATTATAACGCTGGCTATTGGTTTGTCATATATC
>NW_022103924.1:2167900-2169960 GCF_000313985.2 Echinops telfairi
TATTTTAAAATAAAATAATTTTGCTAAGAGTGAAAGAAAGAGTAGTATTCATACAACAAAATATCATTCAATTGTTTAAAAAAATGAAAATTTGATACATGATAAACCTTCTGATACTTGGATAAACATGATCCCACCCAATCATAGGTGTGGGAAACTAACACTGAAGGAAATATGGCCAGGACGATATTCCCTAACTTATAACAGGGAATCTGGAAAGCTAATATTCCATGGTAGGAAGACACCACTTTGGTAAATTGGAGATAAAGTCCAAGCACGTTATCCTGCTTTAAATTTAATTCCCACAGATTCTCCCCTAACAGCTATGGTGCCTTAAAGTGATCACTTGATTGATTCTGTCTCCCTGTAGTAGCAGACATTCTTTAATTATCTCCTCCCACTACTGCACCCATGCCCCCTCATTCCCTTCTCCCAATGCAGGTATTGAATTTCCTCACCTGTGAGCTCAGGGACTTCACTGTGATTACCACCCACCTTGTGCTGTATGTAACTCCTGAAGATGCATGACTAATGGCTACCTATAAAAACCCCATATAACATTAAAGTCCCCCTCCTTCCCTCTCCTCCTCCCGCTCTGCGCGGACCTGGCTGCTGAGATCATGGCCTTCCTGGAGGTGAGCATGCTACCATGAAATGTCTCTGACTCCTTTATTTTACTCTCTCTATTATCTCTTTTATTCTCCATGACTTTACTATAATCTTTATATCTTATCACCATACAGTTATGCCTACGGACCTGTGATATTTGTCAGGGGCTGGTTTACCATGACACATAGGCAAACATATAGTTTAAATAAAACTTTATGCATAGCTTAAATAAAATTTGTTAGTGGTTATTGGTCCTTAGAAGGAGTTCTGATGGCACAATGGTTAAACCTCTTGGCTGCTAGCCCAAAAGTCAGTGGTTCAAATCCACCAACTGCTCTCTACCAAAGAACAATGTGGCAGTCTGCTTCTATGAAAAATTCATAGCCGTGGAAATTCAATGGGCCAGTTCTATTCTCTCCTATAGAGTTACTTTTACTCAGAACTGACTAGACAATGGATTTTATTTTGGTTTTTCCACTGTTTACTGTGATGAGAAAGTTTGGAAATAGGATACATAGTAGTTGTGATGGTTGTACTAGCTTGTGAATGACATTAATGCCACTGAATTGCATACTGAAAGACAGCTACAGTGTACAAGTTTGTATTATGTACACTTGACTCTTAAACAACATGGATTTGAACTGTATGGTGCACTTATACATGGATTTTTTTTTCAGTAAATACAACACTTTTTTTTCCAGAGATTTTTGACAATTTGAAAAAAACTTGCCGATGAACTATGTACGCTATAAATATTTTTTAAATTTAAGAAAAATGTAACTATTTCACAAATGCATAAGCTATGTAGAGATTAGTCTATTTATTTTATTATTTACTACCACAAATTACATGTTACACAGCTCTACTATAAAAAGTTAACATTTATCAAAATGTACAGACCCTATACATGGTGCCATTCACAGTTGAGGGAAATATAACAGCATAAAGATATAGTACTAAATTGTAACCGTACAGCATCAACTGGAGTACATACTGTACCACTGTTATAACTTCATAGCCACCTCCTGTATCTATTGCAGTGAGCTCAAGTGTTGCAAGTATCTGCTTCAAGCACCAGTTTTAAAAACTGGTTTCTCTGGTAAATTTTGTATCAAAATAAAAAGTGATCTCTTGTGGTTCTTGCATATTTTTCATCATGTTTGCTACAAAATATGAGAAGTAAGACCATGAGACTCATATGAAGTGGAACAGTGATGCTGGAAGTGCTCTCAATAAACAGAAGTCATGGTATTACAAGAAAGAGTTAAATGGCTTGATTGTACCTTGATTGAGGTCTGCAAGTCCTACTGCCCACCATTTCAAGATAAATGAATCAAGGCTAAGAACCACTGCAGAAAAAAGAAGAAGGGGAGAAATTTATGGAGAAGTTGGTGCAACTGCACCACCAAACAGAAAGACCTTGCACTTAAAAATTTTTTTAAATTTCATAT
>NW_022103924.1:2175969-2177406 GCF_000313985.2 Echinops telfairi
GCAGCCCAGTCACATGTCCCCCTGCCAGGAGAAGCCAGCCCCTAGCACATCATTACGGGTCTGGTAGGTGCAATTGTACAGCGATAATAAGTAAAGATTATAGTAAAGTTATAGAGAGCATGAGAGATAGAAGAGAAATATAGAAATAAATGGAGTCAGACACAATTCATAGTAGCATGCTCACCTCAGCCCCCTTGGTGGTCCACGTGGAGACAGAGAGAGAATCTTTAATGCTAACCAAGGCTTTTATATTCTCTGGGGACATGCAAGCCCCCTAATTATCGGGGAAGACAAACATCACAGGAAGGGGTTGTGCTATAGGTAATACAGGAATGGGAGGGAATGATTTAGGGGAACCCATGCAATAGGAAGAGGAGGGATTGGGGGTATACATGTGGCAAGATGGGAGCATCCTAGGTACAGGATGGCAGCCTAACTTTGAATGTCACAGAGCCTGTTTGACTTGTTTCCTGGCTCAACTGATACAGACCATTATTGGTAGGGTATGAACTCCACCTACAGGAACCAAGCTAATGGTCGCAAGCCTTAGGGAGAAGTAATCCATTGTCTCCAGCAGCAGGAAGCAGGCCCACCCCTGTGGTGGGAACAGAAAGCAGTCTGGCAGCAATTGCCTTCAGGGAGGTTGTAAGCATCTGACCTTCCCCCACATCCCCTGGCAATATAAACACCACTCCTGTACCCTGGAGTGTGACTCCCTCGACCTGGATATTGTGGACTGTAGGACTTCCCCAGGTTGGGTTTTTCTCCCAAATAAAGCCTGTTTGCTCAAATTCGACTGATTTGGTCTCTGGTGCCTCCCAACCACCTTATACTTAAGAGTAATTTTTTTCTAGACATTCTGAACTGGGTCCCATAGATCATTAAAGATTTGTGAAGGAAAATATTGAATATGCAGCTTAAACCCCATGCACTAAGTGATGAAATAGAATGTGAATATTATAGAACAGTGTCATTGAGCTCACATGCAAGTAAAATTTTGCTGAAGATCATCCAAAAAATATATACTGAGCAATAAAGAAATTGGACTATATGAAGAAGAACATGGTGTCAGCTTTGGAAAGACTTAGTAACAACCTTTGATATGTAGATAACACAATCTTGCTTGCTGAAAGTGAAGAGGACTTGAAGCACTTTCTGATGAAGATCAAGGATTTCAGTCTTCAATGTGAATTGAAATTTAATGTAAAGAACACTGAATAATCCTCACAATTGGACCAATAGATAACATCATGATAAACAGAGAAAAGATTGAAGTTATTAAGGTTTCATTTTGCAATGCTCATGAAAGCACTTACTCCATTCATGTCACCTGATCCATCTGACATTAGCAATGATATCCCTTGTTTCATGTTCTCTTCTGAATATGGCCAGAATCTCCGGCATTTCCCTGTCAATGAATTGCTGCAACCATTGTTG
>NW_022103924.1:2177506-2178583 GCF_000313985.2 Echinops telfairi
ATGGCACAGAGTCCACAGGGTCAGTCTGAGTGAAACCAACTCAATGATGCCTAACAAACACTTAGAACCTGAAAGATAGTCCTTCTCATCTTATAAACATCTGTCAAGCACAACTTTTGCATGAAATTACTTTATTATTTGGCCTTTTTTCACAAAATTAAACAAAAACACACATTATCAAACATTTAGATTTCCTGGCATCTCTGTCTATAAGTAGCTTCATGAGTCATTCCTACAGATTCACAAAACAAACCTCTATCTGTTTTAATGCCATGAGCTTTGTGGTGCTGGAAGCAGTTCTTCACATTTTATTTTTCTTCTAATAATAGACAGTGCTGCCCACACCAATTAAAACTGGTAAAGAGTTAACTTTAAAAATAACCACAGTCCAGATGGCAGCATGGAAGCTATCAAAGCAATTTAATCTTCCAGAAGATCTACCACTGCAGTAATCCAAAGCTTTCATATGGGTTTTTGCCACAACCCTTCGCACACACGCGCACGCACAAACACACACACACACAGAACTTGAAGTTCATGGGTATGACATAGTGAAATGAATGTGGATTTATGTAATAAAAGACTCTAACAATTCTCTGTAGAATCTGTCATGGGGATTTTTATTCACAGTTGATGACAAAAATATTCTGAGCTCTTGATATTTTTTCAGTTATTCATTACTTGCACTCTTTCCTCTTTCTCTTGTGCTAATTTTTCTTGTTGTTACCTAGCATTGAGTTGACTCCTGACTTGTGGTGACCTCATGTACAGTGCTGCCCAGCTTTGGGAATTCTCATAATCAGTTGTGGATTGGACCATTGTGATCCATATGGCGATTGCTGGTTGATTTTCAGAAACAGATTAGTATTCCCTTTTTCTAGTCCATATTAGTCTAGAAACTTTGGTGAAACAGGTTCAGCATCACAATAACATGCAAACTTCCATTGAGAGATGGATGGCAACTGTGCGTGAGGTGAATTGGCCAGGAATTGAACCTAGATCTCCCACATAGAAAACAAAAATTCTACTCGTAATGCCCTCAAGGTTTCATCCTTTATCCTGCCAAACGCTTATTTT
>NW_022103924.1:2178798-2180765 GCF_000313985.2 Echinops telfairi
TGGGATTATATCTATCTGCTTCCAAGAAAATCCAATCAATACAATTATTATTCAAATTTATACACCAGCCACAAAAGCTAGTGATGAAGAAATTAAAGAATTATAATAACTTCTCTAGTCTGAAATTGATAAAACATGCAATCAAGAATCACTGATAAATTTTGGTGATTGGAATGTAAAAAGTTGGAAATCAAGAAGAAGGAATAGTGTTTTGAAAATACGGTCTCCGTGATGGAAATGAACCTGGAGATTGCATGATAGAATTTTGCAAGAACAATGACTTATTTGCAGCAAATACCCTTTTCAACAACACAAATGACAACCAGACACATGGACTTTTCCATTTAGAATACACAGAAATAAAATAGGCAGCACTGGGTTGGGATGTTTTCTTGATGTGCACTTTATATAAAACTCTCTCTTACACATATGGTTTCTGTGGATTTGTTTCTCTAATGTACCCAGACTAACACAGCACCTCAAAACAACAATGTAACATAAAGTAATTATATTTTACAAGGAAATCAAATGTAAAGTGATCGATGGATCATGTAGAAGGGAAGTTTCCGTAGGCTGTGGCCTGCCTCCCAACTCTAATACGGTAGCTGGTTAGGCTAAACTTTTATCTAGATTATTTCCTTTTACTTGCCTATGGATCTTATTCCACACATTGGAGACTTCGGATGCTTTGTGGGATTGTGAGAGACTGGTAAATCCAAATCTGCACAATCCCACAAAGCTCAGACGTCTCCAGTCTTTCACTTATCTAGGGATTTTGAAGTTTGCAATTGTGGGAGCCGGTCCCGGAATTGTACTGTGTACAGATATAAATTTAAAATACTGCTGGGGAGTCATAGAAACCTTTATTAAACAAAAGTATCAAAATGTGAAGCTATTTCTTCTCAACAGCCCCTCCATCTAGGTCTATACAGTTCTGAAGGCTGCATTTCTGTCTTCCTACCCCTTTTCTGAAGGAGCCCTGAGGACATAGTGGGTTACAAGATGGGCTGAAGATGACGTCTTCTACTCCTGTTGAGAGTTATCGTTTTGGACACCGACAGGGGTAGTTCTGTCCTTTCCTATAGACTCACTCTGAGTCACAATAGACTGGATGGCAGTGAGTTAGCAGTGAGGAACCCTGTGCTCTTCACACTCTAGCACATCTATACAGCGGTTTGGGCCTATTAAAGGGATTAAAATCATATTCCTGTACATTAAAAACATTGTTTAACTTTGATGAGCAGAAAGGAGTCTAAAGGGCCAAGCCCAGTGCTGTAGGGTGACTGGGTAAGATTACCCTAAAGAAATTCTTAGAAGACAGCCCTTATTACATTTGGAGCATGAATAGGTGCATTGTTTTGAAGAAAAACAATCCTAAGGGCAGCATTCCTGTTCTTTTCCTCACCAATGCAGATTGCTATTGTCTTTAAACTTCTTCCTAATAATCACCCATGATTGTCCTGTGCTCTTTAAGAGAATCTACTGAGATCCCTCCCCAAACAGTTGTCATAGCTGACCTCTCTCTCTTGAATTAACTGGCCTGGTAGGTGTCATTCAAACTTCTATTTTGAATGGGATTAATTTTGATGGCACCCTCATGAGATGAGTGTTTTACAGAAATAGCTTGTCTACAGTCATCAACTGATTACACACTTTTTAAAAATTAATAAATCATTTTATTGGGGGCTCTTACAGCTCTTGTAACAATCCATACATCAATTGTATTGAGCACATTTGTACATATGCTGCCATTATCATTTCAAAAACATTTTCTTTCCATTTGAGCCCTTGGTATCAGCTCCTCTCCCCCCCACTCCCTTCCCTACCTCCCACCCTTGTGAACCCTTGATAACTTATAAATTATTTTTATTTTCATATTTTACACCGTCTGCTGTCTCTCTTCAGCCATGTTTCTGTTTGTCCCCCTGCGGGGATAGGGGTGGGGCTGGTGCTGGGGCTTGTTCATC
>NW_022103924.1:2180865-2181806 GCF_000313985.2 Echinops telfairi
GAAAGTTGTGTGTTTTGTCGGTTTTATACTACACCTGGATGGCTCATCCATTCCTTGTGACCCTTTTGCTGATTCTCACAATATTTCAAAGTTTTCCATAATGTTACTGCACACTTAATAGACTACTGTGTCATGTAAACATAACTTGTATATGCACTGGGAAACCTGTGTAGTGGTCTGAAGCTGGACATGCAACATAGCCTAGGTATGCCTATATATATGAGAGGGCTTCAAAAACTCAGGCAAAATTTTTATTATCTGTTAATTTCACACATCCATGAACATTTTGGATTCCTATCATGTGTCTCACTGTTTATCCCACTAAAACATATGCCTTGTTTTTCCATGCATGCTACTCAAGGACAGGGACATTGGTTTATTTTTTTTGTCTTTGGTGCCCAGTAAAGTTCCAATACATTTTTGTTGAATTAATTTCTTCATCTAAGTTATACAAAGGCTGAATTGATGGATGCGGAACACTGTCAGAGATAGTGCTTGAGGACTGAGGAGGAGCTGCTTTCGCAACGTAGATTCAACCAGGTGACATGAATGGAGTAAGCCTGTGGGAACGGAACCTTTGAGACCTTCATTTGTTGCTAGGACATAACTAAAGTTAAGATGTAATAGCTGCAGAAATCTGAAAACCAGAAATTGGAATGAACCAAGGAAAACTGAAATTCATCAAAAATGAAATGGAATGTATAACGATCAATATCCTAGGCATTAGTGAGCTGAAATGGACTGGTATTGGCCATTTTGAATCAGAAAAATCATACGGTTGACTATGCTGGGAATAACACAATCAAGAGGAATGGCCTTTCAGTCATAGTCAAGAAACATGTTTCAAGATCTATTTTGAAGTACACTGCAGTCTGTAATGGGATTATATCTATCTGCTTCCAAGAAAATCCAATCAATACAATTATTATTCAAATTTATAC
>NW_022103924.1:2181906-2196773 GCF_000313985.2 Echinops telfairi
ATTGATGTATGGAATATTATAAGAGCTGTAAGAGCCCCCAATATGATTTTTTTAAAGTCCAGAAGATACATTTAAAAATATGTTGTTTATTTTTTAAAATTATGATCACCTGGTTTTTCTCAGATTGCCATAAATTTATATTCACTTATATATATATACTCTCTGTTCATTTTTTCCTTCTTATTCTTCTTTTTCTCTGGTTTTCAGTGATGCTAGTTCTGTGTTCTGAACATTCAAGGTATGAAAACGTTGAGATTAATTTTCTAACTTTAAAAAGGGAAGAGGATCAACCATAATAATCCCCCAAACTACCCTAACATTCTCCATTGGAGAATTTGATAACTGCTTTTTCTTAACCACAAAGTCAAACACTCTGTTCCAACCAGCACAGGTGTATGAGAGGGGCCTTTTTGATCAACGAGCCCAAAAGGAAAACAAAAGAAGGGGCAGAAAAGGCAAGATAACACAAGGGAAAGGAAGGGAAGGGAAAGAAAAAGGTAAGGAGAGAGCACAAGAGAGAAGACAACAGGAGGCAAGCAGGGACGGGTCATAGAAACTGTACCTGAACCAACCTGGCTCATGGGAAGGAAGGTAATCTCTCCCGATGGCAAAATTGTTTTGCTATAAGTGAAGCGCCCAAATTCAGTTTTCTGACCTTCACTTAGATTTTAAGCATCCTTTATACTAAAGAAAAGGCATGCTGGTGGCATAGTAGGTTATGAGTTGGGCTACAAACCAGGAAGTTAGGAGTTTGAAATTGCTAGCTTCTCCCTGAGGAAGAAAAGATCAGGCTTTCTGTCCCATAAAGATTTAAGTCTTGGAAACCCACAGGAGCAGTTCTACTCTATCCCACTGAACCTCCATGCATCAAAATGGATTCAATGGCAGTGGAAGAATAATGCTGAATAAACAGTCACTGACATTTTAATTTGCAATACTGTCTAGTATGATTACCATCTTGATGTGCATTTTAAATCTATATTCCTACCATCACTTTCATTACAATCTTTTAATAAAAGTGTGCATCAAGATGTATGCAAAATGTTGATGCAGTACATCACGAAATAAAAGTTTGTATTTAATAAGGAGGTGCTCTTTAGGGTTTTTTGGAAACATTACATTTATATCTATTCTGAAACTGCTCATTTTAATAATATAAAATGTTACAGGTTTCACATGGTTAAAAAAAGATCTAATGCACATCTGCCAATGGTATTACACATCAAGAAGCAGCAAATTCCTGGTTCTAGACCATTGGATGCACTCACAGCCTTTGTGAAAGGTAGAGGGCAAACTCAGGTGTCCAAGTAGAGGGTCATATTAGCTGATCCCAGCAGAACCACTTTCTTTTGTTTCCTCTTATTCACTGCCCCTCAGCTGAACAGAAATGGATTCATTATAACCTTTGATTCTTTGCATAGCTTCATTATTGGCCCTCTATTGTTTATGTATAGATTTGTTTATTATTAAATTGTTTATTACTAATGATTTTATAAACTCTTATTATCATGATTTTATAAACTCTCATTATTACCCAACTGTGAAAATAAATAGAACATGGATAATGCTACTATGTGGTCCCCCTTATCCCGGCCTCTTGGCTCCCTGAGCCCCAAATTCAAGGCAACCTCTATGCCTAAATTTTGTGTTGCTTATTGCATTATTGTTAGAAGGATATTTTTTATTAAAGAATGACATTTCTATATGTATGCTCTCAGAGAGCATATTGTTTAGTTTGGCTTGTTTTGATTTGTTTATTTATTTTTAAATTATCTCCTTATTTTTATTAATCATTTTATTGGGGAGTCTTACAGATCTTACAACAATCCACAAGTTTGGTTTGTTTTTAGCTGGACACGATGCTGTAGGTCTCATACATGTCCCATTATGTAATCTTTGGGGACTTAAATTCAGTAAGAAGCATTGACTTTGTGTCAGTAGCAAGTCTATTTTGAGCTGGTGTAGAGAGAGGCGCAAACCACTAGGTGCACCTGGCCCAGCAATGCTCCACCTATAAGGAAAGTTGCTTCCTTGCTGTTTCTGCCCTCTGGGGAGGAAAGCTGACAGCGCCAGAACACATGGGCCTCTGCAGGGCCCTGCTCCCCTCCCACCCGACAGCATCCCCACCTCTCCCCCGCCCCACCTCCTGCCTGATTTCCCACCTGTGCTCCTGGCAGGCCTTCCAGCCACCCACTTTGCTAGCTCCCCCACCTGTACAAACATACAGTTTCCTGTCACCACATGGCTGGAGACGCGCAAGGGTGAGGACGGGGAGCTTCACGTTTTTAATTTCCTAATAAGAACTATTGCAGACCTGGAAAACAGCTGTTATCCCAGGGGCCACAGCACAACATAATTCAATCGCACCTTTATGATTTCTGTCTTGTCCTTCGCAAATTCCCACAAACCTGAAACTCGCTTTCCATCTCACCACAATCACAGAACTTAACACTTCTGTATACTCTTACAGCAGGGTGAGGGTTTTATTCCCCCAAATTCCAACTGCGAAATAATAGGATATTTAATTACTCATACAACTGGAGTATCACATAAGATGTTGTGGCTGCTAGAGGAACCCAGGCCTAACTGGTGTCTCCTTTCATAGACTTTGTCAATGCTAGTATTAATTAGGGTGAAAAACAAGAGATTGGGATATTATAAATAATTTGTTCTTTTGAATCAGTTTAACATAAATTTAAATCCTGCCTATCACTTACTCATTATGGGACATTGTGCCTCTTAGGGTCTTAGTTTTCTGATCTGTGAAGTAGGATCAATATGTACTCTGTGAAATTTAATTGAGACAACTTATGAAATAGACTCAGTGCCCGCTTCCCCATTTTTACACCCCAAGTCCACAGCTTTAATTTATACATCCGGGCTTCAATTTCTCTTCATGCCAAGCCATTACACAAATCAAGGTCATATGAATCAATTCAAAGCAGTGTGTTATATATATCACATTTCTTCCCATCTTTAACCAAATTCACAGCCCTAAACAACAGCAATAAATGTCTATGGCTTTTCTTCTTTTTTTTCCCCCAAAATCATTTTATTATGGGTTCTTACAGCTTTTATAACAATCCGTACATCCATCCATTGTGTCAAGCACATTTGTACACATGCTGCCCTCATCATTTTTAGAACATTTTCTTTCTACTTGAGCCCTAGATATCAGCTCATTTCCCCCCTCCCCCACCCTCCTACCCTTATGAACCCTTGATAATTTATTATTTTTTTTCATGTCTGACACCTGACTGCTGTCTCCCTTTACCCATTTTTCTTTGTCTGACATGCTGGGAGGTGGTTATATATAGATCCTTTTGACCAGTTCCTCTTTTCTCCCACCTCCTTCCCCATCCCCTCCTGGTATTACTACTCTCATGTTTGGTCCTGAGGGATTTATCTGTCCTGCATTCCCTGTGTTTCCAGCTCTTAACTGTAGCAATGTATAAATGTAGCTCTAGTCTGGCTGGATTTGTAAGGTAGAACTGGAATCATGATAGTGGGGCAGAGGGCAGTATGCATTAAAGAACTAGAGGAAAGTTGTATGTTTCATCAGTGCTATACTGCACCTCAACTGGCTCATTTCTTCCTTGTGACCCTTCTCTAAGGGGATGTCCAATTATTTACAGATGGGCTTTTGGTCTCCACTCCACGCTCCCCCTCATTCACATTGATGTGATACTTTGTTATGGATCTTTGATGCCTGATACCTGATCCCACCAACACCTAATGATCACACAGGCTGGTGTGCTTCCTCCATATGGGCTTGGTTGCTTCTCAGCTAAATGGTTTTTTATTTATCTTGAAGCCTTTAAGACCGCAGATGCTATATCTTTTGATTGCCAGGTGCCATCAGCTTTCTTCACCATATTTGCTTATGCACCCATTTTGTCTTTGGTGATCATGTCTGGAAGGTGAGTATCACAGAATTCCAGGTTATTAGAACGAAGTGTTCTGTGTTGAGGGAGTACTTGAGTAGAGACTCAATGTCCATCTGCTACCTTAATACTTAACATATAAAGATATGTACATAGATCTATTTCCCTATAATTATATATAAATATATTTACATATGTACATGCCTTTATTTAGACATCCATAAATACCCTTTGTCTCCTAGTTATTTCTTCTATTTCCTTTTACTTTTATCTTGTCACACTATCATATTCAGCCTTGATTCAGGTTTCAGTAATTCCTCTAAGCTACATTGCCCTTGATCAGTAGTTCTCAACCTTCCTAATACTGTGACCCTTTAATACAATTCCTCATGTTGTGGTGACCCCGAACCATAAAATTATTTTCCTTGCTGCTTCATAACTGCAATTTTGCTACTGTTATCATTGTAATATAAATATCTGACATGCAGGATATATTGTTACAAATTGAACACAATTGAAGCATAGAAATTAATCACAAAAACAATATGTAATTTTATATTGTGCAATATTTATTTCTAATTACAAATAAATGAAATTTTGTCTTGAAGCATGGTGTAGCATGGTTAACAGTCTTAATGTAACAACAGTAAACTGCATTGCTACATTTTTCCACAGTATGCATAAAAAGCCAACATCAGTGCAAAGATTGAAATAACTTCTTACTCACAAGATCAGAAATTCCTGGGGCAGCCTTTGGCCACTGGCAACAGTAAATCCTCAGCAATGGTGGAAGGTTTCATAGCTCTGATAATTCTGAGTGCCACCAAATAGGAAGCTTCAACAGCTGCTACGTTTTGTTTGTGGTACTTGTCACTAGTGTCAAGTCTGGTTTTCTTGAGTTCATCAGCTTTGCTTCTAAAATAGTTGGGATCCTTGCCGACAAAGCTTGGATGCTTGCTGACAAAATGGCGTTTTAGTTTGTTCGGTTTCATTGATTCGGCTGATAGAATTTCACAACAAATAACACATTGTGGTTTCTCAATTTCTGCTGTAATAATTGAGGTAAAACCATACTGTCAAAAATCCTCACTATATTTTCTTTTCTTAACATTCTTCTCTATACAATCCATCGTCATGGGATGGTTTGCTAATGAAAATAAGATATAACAATAGTTTTAATAATACAAAAGATAATGCACAGCATAGTTCAGTCAATATAGTTCATTAGTTTCCTATGATTTACGATTCTGTTTTTTTTACATACCTGTTAATATCACAAGGGGGCAGTATTCAAATAAACTACAGCTGAACATAAAAAGACCTATCAGCATCCAGATTAAGTTCCCATGGTTTTGTTTCTGACAGTAGTTGATGATTTTACAGTACATGGTTTTAAATTTACCTAGTAATTATAATTCATGAATTGTCATTTTACCTCCAATACTGCTGCTTTCAACACAGTAGCTGCTTTTAACAGAGTAGCTGCTTTCTACACAGTAGCTGCTCTCAACAAATGTGTGACTGGTCCACATAAGTACATTATGGTGCCAACCCTGTCACATAAACCTGTACGTGTACAGGATGTATGTGATGGTGTTGGTGTGATGATGTCATCATGCCAGGTACTTGTATGTGGGCGAGTCTGCATGTGGGCGGACCCGCCTGAAGATGGATAGCGGAGTGATGTGTCAGTTCCTAAGACCATTGGAAATATGTGTTTTCCGATGGTCTTAGGCGACCCCTGTGAAAGGGTCGTTCAACCCCCAAATGGGCCAAGAACGACAGGTTCAGAACTGCTGCCTTTCATCAAGCCCCACCAGGCATCCTATGCCCTCCACGTAATTGATTTTAGATAATTTGTTTTCCCTTTTTCCTGGGTTTGTTGACACCCTCCTTCCTTTCCCCCATCTCCCCCTCTCCCAAAGCTCCTTGGAACCATTGGTCCAGTTTGTTTTCTCCTCTGGATTGTTTATTCCACCTATCTTATGTAGATAGACATACAGAGAAAATAATAAGCACAAAAATAAGACGGAGCAAAACAAAACAACAAAAGAGAACAAAAAAACCAAACAACAACAATAAAAACCAATGACAAAAGCATAAAAGCCTATAAATAGTTTGTTGACTTTTAGGAATGTTTTCCAGTTTGAGTTTGATGGGGTGTCATGCCCTGGCCCCAAAATCTATTTTTGGATTCCCCAGGAATTTCATTGCTTTGCCCTCCTTGCTGCTCTGTTGCACACCCTTACTGTTTTGCCCCGGAGTGGTGGGGTCAGATAGAGCACAATTCCTGCACTGTCTCCAGAGATGTCCCCCGTAGCATTACGTGTCAGTGAGGGACTTTGTGTCTCACGGTGGGGCCAGTGCTATGGTCCTCTTGTGCATTGGCTGCTCTGAGCAGCAATATTGTCCTCTGGGCTTGGTGAACTAGGATGTGTTCTACTCTTTTTCCTTCCTTCTTTGTTTACTTTTTTATGCTCTGATCAGACACACCCCTCTTCCTGAGCTGTACCTTCTTTCTGCATTTTGCATCATTACATGTGTTTCATGAGTCTGAAGAGGACTTTATAGATTGATATTGGACATATGGGTTAATATCAGACTTATGAACTTGATCTGGACTGGGCTGGGATTTTGCTCAATATCCAACTGCTCTAGTATATAAACCTCTTCATATACATATATAAGTCTCCCTGGATTTGTTTCTCTAGTCTACTCAGACTAACACATGTCTATTGAGATTCTTGAGGTCCATCTGATAGTCTAGAGATGGATTGTTTTTCCAAGTATTTGTCCATGTCTTCAAAGTTGTCAAATTCATTGGCATACAGGCCTTCGTTGTACTGTGTAATTATCCTTTTGATTTCATTAAGGTCCACTGTAATGTCCCCTGTTTCAACCCTCATCCTTGCTATTGTAAGTTGTTCCTTCCTTTCTTTGGTTATATTTTCCAGTGGTCTGTTGATTCGGTTAGTCCTTTCAAAGAATCAACTTTTAGCAGCATTAATTTTTTCTATAGTTTTCTTATTTTCCCTCTCATGAATCTTAGCCCTGATTTTTGTAATTTCTTTTCTTTTGCTATTAGTAGGATTGTCCTGTTGACTCTGCTCTAATTGCTGTAAATTTTGTGCCAGAAATCAATCATAAGTCTCTCTTGCTTCTTTATGCATGCATGTATCAAACTTCCTTTGATAACTGCCTTTGCTATGTCCCATAAAATTTAATACATAGTGTTCTCATTCTCATTGGTTTCTAGAAACTTCCTAATTTCATCTCTAACGTGGGCCAGTACCCACTCCTTTTGGAATAGAGAGTTATTCATCCTCCCATTGTTTGCCCTTGTTTTCTTCATCATCCTTTTGTTGATTTCCAGCCCTTTGTCATTGTGGTCGGAGAGAGAAGTCTGCATGATTTCTATGTGCTTGAAATTACATAGATTCAACTTGTGTCCCAGCATCTTTGAGCATGTATCATGTGGGTTTGAAAAGAATGTTAATTAATTTTGCATTTGGGTGGAAAGCTCTGAAAATATCTATCAGGTCAAGTCATTTAATTGTAATGGTTAGATCTGTAGCTTCCTTGTTAAGTTTCTTTCCCTGTGATATATCTTTCTAGGAGTGTGGTGTATTAAAGTCACCTACTATAATTGTTGAGCCTGTGATTTCTTTTTTCATCTTTTGGAGTGTTTGGTTGACAAATATTGTGGGTCTCTCGGTGGGGTGTATATATTTATTATGCTCACTAGTTCTTCATCTACTGTTCCCTTGAGCATTATACAATGCCCCTTCTTATCTCTTGTTATGGTTTTCACCTGGAGATCAATTTTTGTCCAAGATTAGTATTGCAACACCTGCTTTATTTGAATTGACATTTAATTGGTACATTTTTCTCTAGCCTTTGAGTCTCAGCCTATTTTTGTCTATAGTCTTGAGATGTGTATCCTGTATGCATCAGATTGATGGGTTGTTTTCTAAGCCAGCCTGCTAGCCTCTTCCTTTCAAATGCCTGAGTTGAGTCCAATTGATAAGCAGGGTTATTACATCTATCTGTGGACTCTGATGTCATCTTGTACCTTTTATGTTGGGTGTTTTCCTACCTCCTTTTCTTATCAATGTGTTGTTCATGTGTGTATGCATGTGTGCCATTTTTGCCTTCCTTCCACCATTGATTCAATGCTTTCTTGGAGGATATATTCACTTGGTTGACCTCTGGGCGGGGTTGTTCTATGTGGCTCTCTCTTATTTGTGTTTGGTGAGTGCCATTCTTCTGCGCATACTGTGTTGGCAAGGATCTTTTGTAGGGCTGGATTTCTTTTAATGTATCTTTGAGTTTTTCCTTGTCTGGGAAGACTCTTACTTCTCCCTGAATCTTGATAGATATTTTGCTGGATAGAGTATTCTTGGGTTTGTGTTAATTTCCTTCAATTTTTGGAATATGTTACTCCACTCTCTCTTTTTCTTCACAGTGCCCGCTGATAGGTCTGAGCATATTCTTATTTGGGTTCCTTTATAGGTGAATACTTGTTTTTCCCTAGTTGCTCTTATGATTTTCTCCTTTTCCTCAAAGTTGGATAGTTTAACTATTATATGACTTCTTCTTCGGATTCAGTCTAGCTGGTGTTCTTTCGGCCTCCTGAATGGTTGCCTTTTTCATTCATTAAGCCGGGGAAGTTTTTCTCTAAGAATTCCCTCCCTATTTTTGCGGTTGACTTCTTTGTTGTGTCTGGTTTCAGTAGTCCAATTATTCTAATTCCATTTCCTATTCATAGCATCAGACGTGGCTCTCAGATTTTCTTCAGCTTCTCTGATTATCTTATTTGGCTTTCCCATTTATTAACATCTGCATGGTTATCCTCTAAGTCACTGGTTCAATTCTTTGCGTCCTCAAGTCTGTTGGCAAGGTCTGTGAATTTGCTACTGGCTTTTGTTATCTCATACATAAAGTCTTGTATTCCCTTTGGTGGGTGGTCTTTATGTCCGCTATTATTTTATCCTTTCTCTGTATTGTTTCCCTCATAGCCTGTATGCCTCCAAGAAGCATTTTGAAGATTTCTTTGTGTGGCAGATCAATGTCTGATTCTTCTAGGCATATCAGTAGGTTTAGAACTTCTTTGGACAGTGCCTTTTCTCTCTCTCTCTCTCTCTCTCTCTCTCTCTCTCTATTTCTCTCTCTTTTTCAGTTGAGGTTGTTGGTGCTGGTTGCTGTTGGAATTTTGTTTTAGAGGAGCCCAGTGTCATTTTCCAGATAGTTGAAGATCCTGGGGCTCAATCTTTGGGAGACTCATAGGAATGCTTCTTCGAATAGCCTGCAGCTAACTTCACTGGGGGATGGGACTGCCACTTTATCCTCCTGGGGTTACTCTCTTTCCCTAGCCAATTAGTATTCTGACATTTGGTGGGCAAGTTTTATGGTCCCTTTAGGGCATGCTGACTGGATGTTTGTGGGCCCTCAAGGATGTCACTTCACTGGATGATGTCACAAGAAGCCATGGTGGTGTGGCCCATGG
Organism: Echinops telfairi; assembly: GCF_000313985.2. Lineage (NCBI taxonomy): Eukaryota > Metazoa > Chordata > Mammalia > Afrosoricida > Tenrecidae > Echinops > Echinops telfairi. Next base: position 2,191,297 of record NW_022103924.1, read on the forward strand.
TGACTTGAAGTGCCTTGTGGGGCGTTCGGGGGTGTCTGCTGCAATGGGAGTGCCATGGAGGACAGGTGGATGTGCCCACTTGGTGTAGAACACCGCAGATGGTGGGCAGAATTTCCCCAGTTTGCAAGATCGCTTCATAGGTTGGTTGGAGCTTCCCACAGCAGAGTGGAGGGCTGGCGAATGCTGGTAGAACTACCTTAAGCTGTGCTAAACACTATGGCAGGCGGGAGGAAGTTCCCTTAGCCACGTGTAAGGCCTCGTAGGATGGACAGTGGATCCCCCAGTCATGTGGAAGGTGATCAGATGTTCCCCTAGCCAAGGGGTGTACCACAAAGGGTGGATGGGAATTTCCTCAGCCACTTAAAGTGCCTTGGCAGGAGTTCCTTCATCCATTTGATGGGGAGACCCCTCCAGCCTTTTGGAGTGCTGCACAAGGCGGATGGGATTTCCTCAGCTCATGTAATATTGCAGAGGGTGATGAGTGGGGGATCCCCCAGCTCAGTGGAAGGAGGGCTGAGTTTCCCTAGGCATAACAAGTGGCCTGGAAGCTGGCAGTGGCATGTGAATGAAAGAGAAGGGGAAAAAAAGCAGAGGGGGAAAAAACCCCGAGCCTGCTGAAGCTGTGGTGAGAAACAGAGAAGAGAGAGAGAGAAAAAAAATAAAGAAACAGCTGAGCCATGATGGCCTGACTGCCGGGCTGGAGGGGTTTAAACCCTGCCTAAAGGCAATAGCAAGTTGTAGTTGTATTGTACTAAAGGCTTTGGGCCAGCCAAAGAAGCCTAGCAGTGGCCGAAACTGTGGCGGGGCTAAGGCTAACCCTCAGCCGGCCTCTGTAGTGGTAAGCCAAAAGCCCACAGCTCTTCAAAACCTAGTGGATCTGTGTCTACTTCTCTTTATGATGTTTCTCTTGTGACCTGGAAGTCTGGAGTTTCCCTCTTAGTGGCCCTCCTGTGCTGATTTCTGCAGAGTCCTTCTGGGGTGTGTTACTTTGTCGTCATCTTGCTGGAACTGCCCTCTATGGCTTTTCAATGTTTTCAAAATGTCCAAATCCTTGAAGTTCACATATAAGGTTGACTACATTTGAGAATAAAATTTACCACGTCTTAGTGGCCTTTTATTATCCCTACAATTAAACCCTGACTCTCTCTAAGCTCACTGCTCTAGGAAAGTGCCAGGTTTAAGCCAAGTCCACTGCTATGTCTGCACCCACACTCATCCTACCATCTTTGCATAAGTGACATGCCTTCCCTTTTTATTGGTATAAATTCTACTTCTTCCTGAGGTACTGATGAAGCATTGCCTTTTTACTTTTCTCCCCTTCCTTGTCTCCTTTCTCTGAACTCTGACAGTACTTGCTGGCTGTTACAATCACGGACAGTTCCACCATGTTTTGTCAGTAGTCATCTGTGTCTGTGGCAGCCAGCATCTGGTTCAGGTTAAGTGAAGATATTCAGAAATGTGTGGTGGTGGTGATTAAAAATATAAAAGCACAAATTTCAAAGGCATTTCTTTTTTTAAAATGTCTTCCTAAGAAACTGGAACTTAATTCATAACTATTCCCTTTCATTGGATTTTGAAATACCAGTAGCCAGATTGAAATTTTCAAGCATTGAATTTGTATATTGCTGTATTTTCATTCTCATTTGTTTCATGTGTATTTTTAAAGAAACTAGGCTTAACTTCACATCATTTCCTAGTGGGATATTTCCATCTTCACTTTCATTGTCCGGGATATTCTAAGCTCTCATGAACCCACATTGATGAATTAAGCATCCAAATTCACATTAGAATTTAAGACAGGTAACGGAAGAAAAATGAGCCTGCCAATAGTTGAACTATTATTTGCCATTAAGTTGTAGTGCTTTTTCCTTGTGAATGTACCATTTAATTTTGTAACAAAACGTGGGAAGGAGAGTTGTCTTCCCAGAATTGGCAGGGTTTTTTTTTTTGGAAATATGGGGGTGTACAGGCAGTTAAAGACACTGAGACAGGGGCTGTGGTTAAGCTCAAAATTTGACTACTTAGATTCCAGGCATTCTTGGTAAGTGTTATACCTAAACCTGTACTTGAAAAACATCAAAATTGTATGCAATAGCTCCATCACCCAAATATTTGGGGATTTAGTCAAATTAAAAGTTGACCAGTATCCATGTACGATAGTGAATTTGAGGGAATTAAATAGTAATACCTTTGAGTTGAGTCCATTATTCCAATGCTATCCATAAGGTTTTCAGTGGAAGTGGACCACCCATTTATTTTTTATTCTCTGTTCGTAGTCTGGAAGTTAAGCTGAAACCTGTTCATCTTGGGTGATCCTGGTGGTATTTGAAATATATCAGCGACACACTGTTCAGCACCACAGCAACACACAGGACACCACAGTACAAAAAACTGCAGACAAATGGGCTCAAACAAGAACAATGATGAGGACTGCAGGGCCAGGCAGTATTTTGTTTTGTTGTACATAGGGTCCCTCTGAATTGGAACCAATTCTATGGCCCCTAACACCTTTGAATTAGTGTCTCTGAGGAGGCTGCTAACTACTTTTCATTTTCCTTTTGAAGGTGTGAGCTCCATGAAGGAAGAAAGTCATCCTTCTTGGGGATTTCCAATCTGTCCATTGTACAGGAAGTTGTTAATTCTCTAAAGAGAAAACCTCCACCAAGGAGACCACTTGTATAGGAAGCCATCTCAGATTTAATGGAAATCAATACACAATGTCATGAAGTCACAACAAATCTTGCAGCCCATTTGAGGGAAGCAAGACTTGTAGAACAATCAAAAGATAGAGAGCTAGCACTGATGTCCAGTTAGCTACAGTAGGTCGAACATTCATATCAGGCTTAGAGCTCACTGTATCTAGATGGCATAGGTCAGAAAGTTCTGGGAAATTGGCAAAACTGATTTCTTCTCTAAGATTTGAACATATTGAGAGGATAATTTTTAAAAGCAAAAAACAAAAAAGTAGTTCACTGCCATCAAGTCCATGCTGACTCGCAGTGACTCTATAGGGCATGGTAAAACTGCCCTGTGAGTTTCTGAGACTGTAACTATTTATAGGAGTAGAAAGCTCCACCTTTCTCCCATGGAGCAGCTGGCTAACTGCAGGCCACGCAAATAGTAGCCCAAATGTCTCCACTACACCACCAGGGATCCTTGGCCATTGAGTCAGTACCTGTAGTTTTTCAAAGAAACAAATCATTAGATTCTTTCTTGCATGGATCTACTGTGTAGTTTCAAACCATTTACCTTTTTGTTCACAACCAATCTCAAACTGCTTGAATAATAGTTTTAAATACATCAATGTAAATCTAAGCAAATGGGGCTAAATATCATCTCCAAAGAAAAACCACAATGTATTCAAGCATTAGATTTACACTATATAGAACATTTTTATGTATCATATCTTTTCATCAATTTATTTCTGGTATTTTCTGCTTTCAGCCCAAATCTATATGTGCTATCACAATGATATCAGCAATGATATCCCTCATTCTACATTTTCTGAGTCCATCTTGAATTTTTGGCAGTTCTTTGAATTCTTGTGTTTTATTAACTATGCAGAGGCATTTGGCTGGGCGAATCATAACAAATTATGGATAGCATTGCAATAGTAGGAATTCCAGAACACTTAATTGTGCTCATGTGGAGTCTGTAAGCAGTCCAAGAGACAGTTTCGGCAGAACAATGGGATCCTGTATCATTTAAAATCAAAGGTGTGTCTCAGGATTGTATCTTCCATCATAGTTATTCGATGTGTATGTTGAACAAACAATCTAAGAAGCTGGACTATATGAAGAAGAATGTGGCAGCCAGATTGGAATAAGACTCATTAATAACCTAAAACTCAAGTGAACATCTTCCCAAGCTATTGAAGCTTTGAAACAATTTTATGGATGTTGCCCCAGATAAAACAACTGTTTTTAGGTGAAACAAGCATTTTAAGTAAGGTTTGGAAGGTTTCAAAAATGAAACAAGAGAAAGAAGATTGTTAACCATGATGAATGAAGAAAATGTGGTTGAAGTCCAAAAACTACTCAGAAATTACCACGATGTGGTAACTACAGAATTTGGGATCTCACCTCTCACCTGGTTCAGCCTTTTCAATTTTAGTAAATATCTTGACATCAGTAAGCTTTTGGCTTGATAGGTGCCAAAGGCATTGACGGTATATAAGCAAACTCAAAGAAGTGATCTCTCCATCTAGGCAAGATGAAGGGTAATGAACAGGATTTCATGAAATGAATCATAATCAGGGACTAGTTTTAGAGTTACCAGAAAGATACAGAAAGCAAGATCCAGTAAAATCAGTGACTTCAGAAGGGATCTGTTGAGCCAGTTAAATTCAAGGCAAAATGGCCAGTGATTATATTTTAGAATTCTAAAGGAGTGATTTCGATCTATTTTCTTGAAAGAAAAAGCAATCATGGATGCTTCTTAGGAGGAAGAAGTTTTAACAAAATTGAAAACAGCATTGGTGAAGAAAAGACCAAGAAAGTTGTACAAAGGAATAATTTTCTCCATCATGACAGTGCATCTGCTTGCTGTTTGACATAGCAAGGACTGTCCTGTGAGAATTTTGTTGGGAAACTTTACCCCATCTGCCCAACAGCCCTGATAGTTTTAGACTTCATTTGTCCCCCAAATTCAAAGAACATTTAAAAGGGTTATGAGTTGCACTTTTTGATGATGCCAACACTGCTCTTTTGGCATGATATAAATCAAAAGAGCACAGAATTCTTCAGGGAAGGGTTAGAGAGATGGAAATACAGGCTTCAAGAGGGTATATAGGCCCAGATTGCAGATATGTAAAAACCAAATAGCTTCACATTTTGATACGTTAGTTTAATCAATGGGTCGATAATTTTGTAGTAATATATTTTACTTAACCTTGTAGATATTGTATCTTTTTCTTCCTGAGAATCTAAGTCACTTTAAAATTTGGGAGGTCTCTGTCCTCCATAGGACCTAGCACAAACTGAGCACTCAGGAGTCCTCAGTACATGCTTGCTAACTCTAAGAGGTCATAAACTAAAAAGGCTTTCAAGATTGTTGTGTGCCATTGAATCAATTCCCTTTCTTCTTTCTTTCTTTCGTTCTTTCTTTCTTTCTTTCTTTTTCAGGGGCAGGCCAACAGGGCTTGCTTTTATTGAGTGTCTGATCAACAGAACTGCCAAGGCCACTATGTACAGAGAAGAGAGGGGGTGGGGTTATTTCTTGATTTCTTCCTCCTTGGACAGAGTCTTGAAGATCTCTTCTTTCTTGGCCTGGAGTCGCTACTCACAGCACTTGTGTGCTTCCTTGGTCTTAGACCTGTGGGCTTCAGCCTGGTCAGCCAGGAGCTTCTTGCGAGCCCTGTCTGCTTGCAGCTTATGGATGTGTTCCATGAGAATCTGCTCATTCTTTTTTTTTTTAAATTTTTTTCTTTTAATCATTTTATTAGGGGCTCATACAACTCTTATCACAATCCATACACA
>NW_022103924.1:2198200-2207695 GCF_000313985.2 Echinops telfairi
GGACAGTCACAGGCTTGCTTTCTACCTAAGCTTTGCAACTACTCGTCTCAGTAATTAGTGAGCAATATCTGGCCTTCTACACTGGGAAAACAAAATGTAATTGAACGGAAGAGAAACATTATTTATTTTACTCTGTGCAAAGGAAGCGCCTCAGAAATCTACATTTGGATGGTGAAAAAGCATCCCCCTGAAGGACCATCTTCTTTTCTATAGTGTATGCATGGACTTCCGCTCAGATGTGGTTTCCTATACAGCTCTGGCAATGGGAATTGGAGAGCAGGGAGGCCTAGAGTTGCTATTAGTGAACCTTCTCTCTCAATCCAGTTGTCTCCAACACATGGTGACCCCAGGCACACAGTGGAATGAAATGCTGCCTGGCTCTGCATCATGCACAAGATTGTTTTGGATGGGACTGCTTTGGCTCATAGGTTTTCACTCTCTAATTATTGGAAGTTGACCATCAGGACTTTCCTCCGAGTTCATCTAAATCTGAAAGTACCTCTGAAACCTGCTCAGTATCGAAGCAACAAAGAAGTTAGAGATGGGTGGTGGCTAAGCATGAGATTCATTGACAGGAAATCAAACCCAGGTGTCCTGCATGAATGGCAAGAATTATACTACTGAACCACCACTTACTCTTAGGAGAGCAAGAGATGGAAAATCAATTGTACAAGAAATATCATTCTTGAATGATGGCTAAGCATGGAGACATGTCCTTAAACACATAAGGAAATGGGAGGCTTTATATTTCATGAAAACAAAGAATGAAGACAATGGAAAGATAAATGCAAGTCCTACTTGATTTTGCTTCTTTGAGTAGGTTTGCTTAAAATAAGATCATTTTTGACATGACATGTGTGGCTGGTGCTAACAAAGCCCATTTGGAGTCAAGAGACATGGAACAAAATGTATTCAGAAAGAGATTTCTCCTCACTGCTCTCTTGCCAAGGTTATCGGGAGCGGGCGTTTGGCTGCTGCAGTACTGTTTATGTATGAAAATACACAGGGACAAAAGGTCATGGGAGGTCCTCAAGTCCGGAATCTCCAAAATCAAAAGACAATAAACACGCTAACTTTCAGGGCTTTTAAAGAAGCACAATTTGGCCAAACAAACTTCATTTTGGATATAGATTCACAACATCTTGTGGCAGATGGAAACAGGACAAGGGACAAGAACTGATTCAAACTGAAATAACATAAAGTCCATCAGAACCCAAAGAGGCAAAGATAGAACCAGCACTTAAAAATAATCTGAACTAGAAATGGAACAGAGTTATTAGTGAAGAGAGAGCTGGAGCCCAGGAGCAACTTCCCAGGAGACTCTAAAAAATTAAAAGATAGAAAAGAAAACATGTCTTTGTAAAGTTTGTAAAACATACATGAGCTGCCAGTGTGATATAGTGAAGAGAATGTTCTGTGTTGTGACTAATAGTTACTTTTAGGTACCATCGAGTGTATTTCAGTTCATAGGGACGAAAGGCCCCATAGGCCTTCTAGGTTGTAATTTATGAGCTGGAATTGGCTTGACAGGAGTGGGTTTGAATCTTTAGGAAAGCAGATTGTCAGGTCTTTCTCCTACAGAGCTTCTGGTTGGATTTGAACCACCAACCTTGCAGTTAGCTGCCAAGCATTTAACCATTCTTCTACAAGGGCACTTTTGACAAATAATGAATGGATAAAATGTGTAGGCAATAAAATATTCTCAATTGGGATCTGAACAATCTGAACTATGGCCTCAGCAAATACTTGGACTTAATTAATTGAAACGCTTTTGTGGCAAAAGTCAACTTCTCTAAAAATTATCAAAACATTATCCCTAGAAATAACATAGAATATTGTTCCAAATTTGACTACTCACATTAACATTCCAAAAAAAATCTGATGGCACACAACTTGTCTTTGAGGCACTAGTAACTATGCAGAAACTGCTTTCAAATCTCTAGAACTCTGAAAAAAGGTTCAGGATCCTTGGCGTCATTGAAGCTATATCCCTCTCTGAAGCACCTCCCCTGTCTTCTTTTTCTCTCTACACCAAGCACTAGCTTTCTTCATATATCACAAATGCCAGTCTGATTTACTTCTTACTGAGCAATCACAGCAACTTGGCTTTGAAATTCAACTTCACAGAAAAGAGGAAATATAATTTTAATCAGAGAAAAACCTCAAACAGAGTAAAAGCTATTTCCCAGGCCCTGCTGAATATAGCCTAGAACCACTTTTAAGATGATCATTAATTTTATGGAAGTGATATGTAACAGAATCAACTTCCATCCAACCTGATAATCAATCAGTTAATCAACAAGTATGAAAGGAGTATGTGCATTTTGCTTATCTGTAGTACTGTGAGTTTAAAGGAGAGCAAAATATCATGATGTGATAATTGAATGTTCAGGGCTGTACCAAATAATTTTAACCACAGAATTAAAAATAATTCTTTAAGTATAACCACAGAATTAAAGTATAAGATGTACTCATTTGAGGGAAATTCTTTTAAAACATGTGGTAAATGATTATATTTTTAAGTAAATATTCAAAACCAATGCAGTTTCTACAAATATGTGTGCAAATGAAGAAAAACATTGAGAAATGCATTTTATCTATAGTTCATGCACATTTATTTTACATACTTTAAAATGAAAGCATTCTACATTAATATTTTCCCAAAATTTATTACTTTTCTTTTTAAAGCCTTACTTATAGTTTACCATACTCTGAAATAACTTTCTTTACTTAAAGTCAACTAAATTAAAAATGTCTATTTTACAGATCAGCTTTCTTCACAAACATCATATGTGAGATTTAGAAGAACTTGAGTTTATAATTTGGAAGTTATTTTAAAGAAACAAACTGTGACATTAAACATGTTAGTTTCTGCTATTAGAATTGTATCCTCAAACATGGAGCTTTTAAAAACAATATTTATTAGTATTCTTTAATATATACTACAAAAGAAGGAACATATGAATGTCCTATAAACCTACTACCAAGATAAGCTATTATGACATAAATCAATTAATATGCATAATAAAACATTCAAACAGCTTCATATAGTCTCCCATATATCCTATATTACAGTAGCCCTTTTTGATTGGCATTTAAGTAGTTTCCAGGTTTTATTGTTTTAAAAAAACATGAGTAAAGATCTATTTACTTATATCTTTTTGTTTTTAAGCACAGTTGTTGATTAAAGTCCTATTCTTAGCATCACTGCATGGGTTCCTACTAATAGTGACCCTATGTACAGCAGAAGCAAGGTTGTGCCATCTGCATACCTCGGGTTGTTACTATGCTTCCTCCAGTCATGATGCCACACTCTTCTTCATATGGTTCAGTTTTTCTGCAGTCACTATGCCAACTGCTACAGAAACTGTATGATCATCTCACTGAGGGCCTTTTTTTATAATCCTCTTTCTTATCAAGTCTGATGTCTTTCTAAAGGAACTAGTCTGTCTTGATAACAAGTCCAAAGATGAAGTCTCAAAATCTTCAGAAACATTCAGGCTATACTTCTTCAAAGACATGTGTATTTGTTCTTTTGACAATTCATGGTATTTTCAATATTCACCTTAAATACCATAAATCAAGGGCTTGAATTCTCAGTAGGTCTTCCTTATTCATTGAGCAGCTTTCAAATACACGAGAGTTTGAAAATATCGCATGTGTTGGGACAGCTGTACTTTAATTCTCCAAGTGGCATCTTGGAGTTTTAACACTTTCAATAGGTCTTCTACAGCAGATTTGATGTCTTGACTGCTACTTCCATGGGTATTGATTGTGGATCCAACTAAAAGGAAATCCTTGGCAATTCCCATATTTTCTCCATTTATCATGATGTTGTTTATTGGTCCAATTTTGAGGATTTTTTTATGTTATGTTGAGATATAATCCATATGATTATATCCTATGATCTTCATTAATAGTGCTTGAAGTTTTCTGTGCTTTCAGCAAGCAAAGTTGTGTTATCTGAATATTAAAGGTTAACAAGACTTCCTCTCATCCTGATGCCACATTGTTCTTTTTATCGTCCAATTTCTTGAATTATTGCTCAGCATACAGCTTGAAAAAATTTGCTAAGTCCTTCTTGCTAGTCTGCCTTAGTCTGGAAGCTCTGCTGAAACCTGTTCACCATAGGTGACCCTGGCAATATTTGAAATACCAGTAGCATAGTTTCTTGCATTTCAGAAACACAAACTGACAGATGAGTCATAGGATTAATTTCTTAGAAAGGGAACTTTAAAAAATGAATTTTCTTTTTTCAATTGATACTTGTTATTTATATTGTCAAAGACTTATGGGGGGAAGTTATAAACTTTTTTCTCTTCATTGTTGTAAGGTGCCATCTGTGGGGGGAGGTCAGATGCTTACAGACATCCTCACTGAAGTCAGTCACCAGACTACTGTAGGCCCTGCTCCCTGCTGTTAAGGACAATGGACAGGTCTGCAGTCATGATTTGGTTCCTGTAGGTGGGGTTTACACCTTACTGATAATGGCTCCTATGGAGATCCAGACAATAGATCAAACCCACTCAGTGAATCTAGGATCCGCCCATCTTGTCACATGTATGCCCCTAGACCACCCCATTCCATTACTGTATAACCTATAGTGCAACCCCTTCCTTGACGTATACTTTTACCTGTAATTAGTGGGCTTGCATGCCCCCAAAGGTATATAGGCCTGGGTTAGCAATAGAGCTCTCTCTCTCTCTCAGCTCCTCCCTTGACCTCTCGTCGGTTCCCCCTCTCCTCCCCTGTTCCCTTTCCCCTTGTCTTCCTCCTTCCCTTCCCCCTCTCCCCAGGTGGACCACCAAGCGGGGCTGAGGTGAGCATGCTACCATGAAATGTGTCTGAATCCATTATTTTAATATCTCTTTTATCACTCATGCTCTCGATGACTACGGGCCTGTCCACTGTCCTTAACAGCAGGGAGCAAGGCCTACAGTAGTCTGGTGACTGACTGTCTTCAGGGAGGATGTCTGTAAGCATCTGACCTCCCCCCACAGCCATCAAATCAATTCCTACCCATAGAGACTTTATACTCAACAGAATGAAACACTGCCCGATCTTGCACCATCCTTACAACTGTTCCTAGGCCTGAGCCCGTTGTTGTAACCATGGTATCAAATCATCTCATTGGGGGCCTTCCTCTTTTTTGTTGCCTCTCCACTTTATCAAACATGATGTTTTTCTCTAGGGACTCGTCTCTCTTGACAACATGTCCAATGTCTCACCATCCTTGCCTCCAAGGAGCATTCAGGTCATACTTCTTCCAAGACAGATTGGCTTGTCCTTTTAGCAGTCCATGATGTTTTCAGTATTCTTCTCCAGCACAATTCAAATGCATCCATTCTTCTACAGTCTCCTTTGATTATTGCAGGTTGTTAATTAGCCTTCCTCCAATCCTGCTGCCACATTTTTCAGCATATAATAAGTCTTTTCTGATTATTTTCTCAGTATACAGAGTGAATAAAAATGATGAAAGGATACAACCCTATCACACACCTTTTATGATTTTAGTTACATAATCTGGTGTAAATTTGATAGGATTATGATTGAAGGGGTGAAGTCTGGCCTGTCAATCAAGATATAGCTGATGAGGCCTCTGTGTGGGCATGGCCTTCTCCTGAGAATTCTGGGAACTCCTCTATTTCCTCCTTGGAGGAGGAAGACACTTCTCTCTCTCTCTGCTCATTCCCTGAGAGATGCTGTATTAACAAGACGCATGATGCTACTCCCTCAGAGCTGGAGAAGCCACATGGACCTACCCTGATGCAGCCACCTCTGGAGCTGGAAAAGCCACGTAAAGACCCCTGCCAGCAATGAGATTCTTGCAATGCCACTGGATCCACAAGACCTACAACCCACTGACCTGTGATCCTCCTGCATTCGGCATCATTGCATGAATGTCATGAGTCTGAAGAGGACTTTATAGATTGGCATCGGACATATGGGCTAGTAACAGACTTATGGACTTGATCTGGACTGGGCTGGGGTTTTTTCTCAATATTCAAGTGCTCTTATATTTAAACCTCTTTCTTATACACACATGAGTGTCTATGATTTTGTATCTCTAGTTTACCAAGAGTAATACAACCAGGCAGTATTCGGTTGCTCTGTACTTCCACCCCACCAAGGAATTTTGCTGAACTTGGGAGGAAAAAAAAGGTAAAATATTAGTGGTGTCCAGTGTCCTGGCCTAGCTGTCTTCATTAAGTTAAAGTTTGGATATGGAGGTGCTTATCTTGAAAAGGAAGTTCCAAGGGAGTATAAGCAATATGGTCAGCTGTTACTCAAAGGTTGGATATTTAAGTCCATCCAGAGATGCCTTATAAGAAAGGGTGAATGATCTCCACCTGAAATAGAATCTCCGTAGAGCACAGTTCTACTCTGGCACATATGGGGCCACAATGAATTAGAACTGAATCCATGGAGACTGTTTTTATATCAAGGAGACACTTAGAATCAGGTCTCTTTACTCATTAGTAATACAAAGGTTTCAAGTGGGTAGGACTTTCTCTTTAGTGAACCTAGGAAAAGTTTGTTATGAAATAAAATTGTTTAAAAGTTGATACCTGATCAGATCTTTACAATTAAATCACTCTATAAAGAGAGTGATGCCACTCTAAACACAAAACTGTCAAAAAAATGGAAAGATTTACCTTGGTCTCTCTCTCCAGTGAGATTTATGTGATATTGTTGGACCTGGATTGTCAGGGTAATCCGGCCCCTAACATATCATCACAGGTCTGGTAGGCGCAATTTTATGGCAATAATAAGTAAAGATTGTAGTAAAGTCATAGAGAGCATGAGAGATAGAAGAGAGATTGAAATAATGGAGTCAGACACAATTCCTGGTAGCAATGCTCACCTCAGTCTCACTTGGTGGTCCATGTGGAGAGAGCGCGAGCGATTTATTGCTAACCAAGGCTTTTATATTCTCTGGGGACATGCAAGCCCCCTAATTACAGGTGAAGACATACGTTACAGGAAAGGGTTGTGCTTTAGGTAATACAGTAATGTGAGGGGGTGGTCTAGGGGTATCCATGTAATAGGAAGGGGAGGTATTGGAGGTATACATGTGATAAGATGGGTGGATCCTAGATTCAGGATGGCAGACTAACTTTGGATGTCACTGAGCCAGTTTGACCTGTTCTCTGACTCACTATAGAAACCATTATCAGTAGGCTGTAAACCCACCCTCCAGGGGCTAAACTGATGGCCACAAGTCTTTAGGGAGACAACACTGGGGACACAGTGCAGGAATTGTGCCCGATCTGACCCCATCACACGGAGGCAAAACACTAAAGACGTATAACAGAACAGCAAGGGAAACAGAGTAATGAAGTCCCCAGGGAATACCAAAAATAGACTGTGGGCCAGGGTGTGGCACCCCATCAGACTTTCCCAGAAAACAGTCATAAAAGTCAGCGAATAGACCTTGAACTACTTACAGGTTTTTGTATTTTTTTGTCACTGGTATTTTTGTTGTTGTTTTGTTTTCTTTTGTTACTTAATATTTCTCTGTCTTGTTTTTGTGCATATTATTATCTCTGCATGTCTAAATAAGATAGGCACAATAAATAATCTGGAGTACAAAACAATGGGACCGATGGTACTCGGGAGGACATGGGAGATGGGGCAGTGGGAGAAAGGAAGTGGGTGTTAACAAATCCAGGGACCAGGGAACAACAAGTGACCAAAAATTGATGGTGAGGAGGGTATAAGAGGCCTGGTAGGACTTGGTCAAGGGCAATGTAACCGAGAGGAGTTACTGAAACCCAAATGAAGGCTGAACATGAAAGAAGGACAAGAGGAAAGTAAAAGGAATAGAGGAAAGAACTAGGAGGTCTAACTACAGGCATGTACATATGTAAATATAATTATATATGACTATGGGGTAATAGATCTATGTGTATATATTTATAGATTTAGTATTAAGGTAGCAGGTGGACATTGGGCCTCTACTGAAGTACTCCCTCAATGCAAGAACACTTTGTTCTATCAACCTGGCATTCTATGATGCTTACCTTCCTGACATGATTGCTGAAGACAAAGTGGGTCCATAAGCCAATGTGATGAAGAAAGCTGATGATGCCCAGCTATCAAAAGATATAGCATCTGGGATCTTAAGGCTTGAAGATAAACAAGTGGCCATCTAGCTGAGATAAATGAGTTTTTTTTCCTTTAAAGATGAACTGAAATATGTACTCAGGATAGCAATCAAAGAATCACTTTTAGATTCTAATAGTCCAGTTATAACCAAATAAAGACTCTTCTAAATTATCAAGACTTTATAGTGGCTGTCATTTACTTGAACCCATACCAAGGTTTGTATCACTGACCCTAGTACACTTGAATTCTATTTCTGGCACCCTGCCTCCCATTATTGGCCTCCTTACCTATTGTGGTAGTTACCTAATCTGGTGTCAATTTAAGGATTAAGAGTGTAGGGGTGGAGTCTAGGCTGTCAATCTGGAGATGCCAATGAGACTTCTGTGTGGGCATTGCCTTCTCCTGAGAATTCTGGGAAATCTGGCACTTCTCTCTTTCTGCTGGTCCCTGGGAGACATTGCAGAAGAAGCCACAGAGAGACCCCTGCCAGCGCTGAGATGTTTCCAATGACACTGGATCCAAAGACTTTCTACCCACTGGTCTGTGATCTCCTGCATTCAGCATCATTGCATGTGTTTTGTGAGTCTGAAGAGGACTTTATAGATTGATATTGGAAATATGGGCTAATATCGGACTTATGGACTTGATCTGGACTGGGCTGGGATGTTTTCTCAATGTTCAATTGCTCTTGTTTATAAATCTCTTTCTTATCCACATATGTGAATCCATGGATTTGTTTCTCTAGTCTACCCAGACTAACACACCTCTGAATTTTCTGATCTAACAACAGGAGCACCAGGTGGGTGATTCTATCTGGATGCCATCTTGGAATCTAGGCTTTCTTATTTCACTAAAACATTTCTCCTGTATTGTTTTAACTTTTATTCCATATACAAGTTTTATATGGAATATAAATATATATAATACTTTTATTTGGGACTCTTACATCTCTTATCACAATCTATACATTCATCCAGTGTGTCAAGCAAATTTGCACATATGCTGCCATCATCATTTTCAAAGCATTCTCTTCCCACTTGAGCCTTGATATCAGCTCCTCATTTCTTCCTTCTCCCTCCCCCACCCGCCCTCTGTCATGATAAGTTATAGATTATTACTTTCATATCTTACGTTGTCCTCCGTTGCCCCCCACCCCACCCACTTTTCCATTTTTCATCCTCAGTTTAATCCGATTTGTAAGGTAGAATTGAGGTCATGATAGTGAGGTGAAGGAAGCACCAAAGCACCAAAGTTTTGTGTTTCATCAGTGCTATACTGTACCCTGACTGGCTCATCTTTTCCCTGTGACCCCTCTGTGGAGGGGATGTCCAATTCACATTGGGAATGATTTTGTTCTTGGTCTTTGATGCCTGACACCTGATCCGT
>NW_022103924.1:2208170-2212828 GCF_000313985.2 Echinops telfairi
CTGGTTCTTTCCTCTATTTCCTTTTACTTTCCTCTTGTCCCACCATCATGTTTGGCCTTCATTTGGATTTAGTATTTCCTTGCTGCTACATTGCCCTAATGCTGCTACATTAGGCACCCTATGTCCTTCTCTCCATTGATTTTAGTTCACGTGTTGCTCCCTTGTCCCTGGGTTGGTTTCCCTGCCCCTTCCTTTCTCCCACCTCCCCTTCTCCCATATCCCCCCAGAACCATTGGTCCCATTCTTTTCATCTCTGAATTGTTTATGTAGATAGACATGCAGAGACATTAATAATCACAAAACCCAACAAAGCCAAGAAAAACGATAGAGGAAGTCAAGGCTAATAAAACAACAACAACAAAACAGAAACAAACCAACAACAACAAAAAGACAGACACTGACAAAAATGGAAAAGCCTATAAATTGTTCAAGGTCTGCTTGTTAGCCTTTAGGAGTGTTTTCCAATTGAGTCCAATGGGGTGCCACACTGTCTCCAAAGTTTATTTTTGGTATTCCCCCGGGATTTCATCACTTTACTCCCCTTAATGCTCTGTTGCATGCCTTTAGTTTATGGCCCCAGTCAGATTGCGCACAATTCACGCACTGTGTCTCCAGTGTTGTCCCCCACAGCGCTATGGTTTAGTGAGGGATTTGAAGTCTCATGGGGCCAGCCCTATGGTCCTCACTGTGCATGGCTCTGCTCTGAGCAGGAATATCATCATCAGGACTAGGTGGGCCAGGATGTCCTCCTCTCTCTCTCCATTCCTTTTCATTTCTCCCGTGTGCTGTAATCGGGTGTGCCCCTCTCCCCAACCTGTAGCTCCAATGCTGTCCTCTGAAGTACATTCTTCGGAGGGGAGTGTGTCCACATAGTTGGGATTGGGGCCTGCCCCAAAGACCTATCTATTGGTTCACTGGTACATGCCAGTATGTTGTATTCACATCGTGGCTCATTGGGTTGAAACCTGGTCTCTCTCTCCCTCTCCTGTTGAGATATAAACAATACCCTCCTCTTGGGTGGGTTAGTGCCTTTCTCCCCCCCTACCCATGCCTTTTTTATTCCATTTCTTTCCCCTTCCTTTTCATTTGGCTGCTGTATGTATCCCTGGATTGGGTTTGGCCCCTGCCACAGTAGTGGGACCTCACCCCAGGGATGAATGTATATAATAGCTTTTCCCCTTTGCATTTTTTAAGCTTACCTCAGTGAACTCATGTTGTACGTGTCCTTTAGTGCTTGGCTCACTTCATTCAGCATGATTTCCTCCAGTTCTTCCCATGCAGCAATGTGCTCCATATGTTCATCGCTGCTTTTTAGTGATGCATAGTACTCCATTGTATGTATGTACCATTTTTTTTTATCCATTCGTCTGTTGGTGAAAATTTGGGTTCTTTCCAACTCCTTGTAATTGTGAGCAGTGCCATGATGAATATTGGAGCACAGATGTCTGGCTGTGGTTTGTTTCTTGCCTCTTCTGGGTATATGCCCAGTAGGGGGATTGCTGGGTCATATGGTAGCTCAATTTCCATCTGTTTTAGATATCGCCAAATCAATTTCCATAATGGCTGTACATACCTACAGGTCCACCAGCAGCGGATAAAAGTTCCTATCTCACCACAGCCCATCCAACACTTGTTACTTTCTGATTTTTTTGAGTTGAGCTATCTTTCAGGGTGTTATATGGGATCTCATTGCTGTTTTAATTTGTATTTCTCTTATGGCTAATGATCGGTAACAGTTGCTCATATGTTTATTGGCCATTCGGATTTCTGCCTCTGTGAAACTTCTGTTCAGGTTCTTTGCCCACCACCTTAGTGGGCAGTTAGGTTTTTTTTAATTATTATTGTAAGCTTGCAAAGTAATGCAGATTTTAGTAATAAGGCCTTTGTTTGATGTGTCCTTGCTAAAGATGTTTTACCAGTCGGTGGGCTCTCTTATTACTCCCTTGGTGAATTATTTCGATATACACAGGATATTTATCTTCAGAATATCCCACTTGTCAATTTGCGACTTGTCTGTATTTATATCCTTCCCTATTTCCAATAGCATATATATTCACTGTGCCAACATTTCTCAGGTTTGTCCTACTTCCCTCATTAACGGCCCTACTAGTTTGGGGGTTTACCTCAATGTCTGTGATCCACTTTGAGTTTATTCTTGTGCATAGAATGCGGCAAGGGTCTTCCTTCATTTTTCTGCAGGTAGATATCCATTTTTTTTCTAGCACCACTTTTTGAAGAGAGCATCCTCTTCCCATTTGATATTTTTTGGACTCTTATCAGAAATCAGTTGTCTGTATGCCGATGTTTTTATTTCTCGGTTTTTAGCTCTTTTGCACTGGTCTGAATATCTGTTGTTTTACCAGTCCACACTGTTTTGACCACTTTGGCTATATAATCGGTGCTAAAGACAGGTGGAACAAGTCCTCCTACTTTGTCCTTCTTCTTGAGTATTTCTCTGCTAATTCTGGGCGTCTTCCTCCTCCATAAGAAGTTGATAATCAGTTTTTCCAGTTCTTTGAAGAAGGATGATGGTATTCATATTGGGATAGCATTAAACATACAGTGCCTTGGGCAGAACTGACATCTTTACTATATTGAGTCCTCCAATCCACAAGCATTGGATATTCTTCCATTTGTTGCGGTCATTGGTTTCTTGCAATAATGTGCTGTTGTTTTCCTTGGACATATTTTTGTCATTTTAGTCAGATATATCCCTAGATATTTCTATTTGTGCTTGGCTATTGTAAAGGGTGCTATCTTTCTTTTGTGATCTGGTCTGATGTGCTAGCATTCTGATAGACTTCTGTTGATCTTGTATCCTGTCACTCTGCCATATTCTTCTATTACTTCCAACACTCCTGTTTTGGAGTTTTGGGGATTTACAATGTACAAAATCAAATCATCTGTGAATAATGATAGTTTCACCTCTTCCTTCCCCTGACTAATAACGTTGATGTCTTTTCTTGTCTTATGTTGCTAGCTAGGACTTCCAATATGATGTTAATTAGGAGTGGGTACAAGCGGCATCCTTGTCTGGTCCCTTTTCCAGTACAATTATTTTCGTCTTTTCTCCATTGGTTACCATGTTGGCTGTTGGTTTTTCATATATAGCTTATATAATATTGAGGAATTTTCCTCCAATTCTTATCTTCCTGAGTTTCTTAAACAGGAATGGGTGTTGGATTTTGTTGAATGATTTTTCCACAATTATCAATATTATCATGTGGTTCTTATAATTTTTCATGTCAATTAGGCAGATAATACTAATGGTCTTTTGTATATTGAACTATCCTTTCATCCCTGGTATGAATCCCACTTGGTCATGGTGAATTATTTGTTTTATATGCTTTGCATTCTATTGGCCAGTATATTGTTAAGGATTTTTACATCGAATTTTGAGTTAGGGATATTGGTGTGTGGTTCTCAATTCTTGTGAGATCCTTGCTGGAGTTAGGTATCATAGTTATACTAGCTTCATAGAAAGAGTTTGGGGGTTTTCCATCTTTTTCTATGTTCTGGAAGATTTTGTATCGGATTTGTGACAGTTCTTCCCTGAATTAGTAGAATTCTCTTGTGAAACCATTTGGTCTGGGAAATTTTTTTGTTGGTAGTACCTTGATAACTTTGTCTATTTCTTCTACTGCTCTGTATCTGTTGAAATTCTTGACATCTATCTGGGATAACGTAGGAGAGGATGTTTTTCCAAGAATGTGTTCATGTCTTCTGTCTTCCAAGTTGTTGAATTCATTAGAGTACAGGCCTTCATAGCATTGTGTAATTATCCCTTTGATTTCATTAGGGTCCATTGTAATGGTCCCTGTTTCTTCCTTCAACCGTGCTAATGAAATTTGCTCCTTCCTTTCTTTGGTTAGGTTTGCCAGCGGTCTATCAATTCTGTTAATCCTTTCAAAGAACCAACTTTTAGCTGCATTAATTTTTTCCATAGTTTTCTTGTTTTCCCTATCCTGTATCTCAGCCCCAATTTTTATTATTTATTTCCTTTTATGATTAGTGGGATTGTCCTGTTGCCTCTGCTCTATTTGGTGTAAGTTTTGTGCCAACATATCACCCAAAAGTCTCTCTTCCTTTTTCATGTGTGCATGTATTGCTATCAGCCTTTCTCTGATAAATGCCTTTGCTGTGTCTCAAAGGTTTTGGTATGTCGTATTTTCATTCTCATTGGTTTTTAGAAACTTCCTGATTTCATCTCTGATCTGGACCAATACCCACTCCTTTTGTAATAGAGTATTATTCATCTTCCAATTCTTTGCCCTTGTTTTCTTCATCATCATTTGTTGATTTCCAGCCTTATGGCATAGTGGTCTGAGAGAGAAGTCTGTTTAATCTCTATGTGATTGAATTTGCTCAGGTGTGACATGTGTCCCAGCATGTGGTATATCTTTGAGTATGTGTCATGTGGGCTTGAAAAGAATGTGAATTAGTTTGGATTTCAGTAGAAAGCTCTGTAAATATCTATCAGGTCAAGTCGTCCAATTGTGCTGTTTAGATCTGTTGCCTCCTTGTTAAATTTCTTTCCCTGTGATCTGTCTTTTTCAGACAGTAGTATATTAAAATCACCTACTATAATTGTTGAGCCTATGATTTCTTTTTTCATCTTTTGACATGCTTGATTTATGGGTCTATCGTTGGGTATATAT
>NW_022103924.1:2212928-2221063 GCF_000313985.2 Echinops telfairi
TATATATATATATATATCATGCTCACTGTTTCATGGTCTATTGTTCCATTGAGCATTACATAGTGCCCCTCTCCCTGTCTTTTATTATGACTTGTACCTTGAGATCAATTTTGTCAGAGATTTAGATTGCTACTCTTGCCTTTATTGAAATGCCATTTGCTTGGTATATTTTTCTTCAGCCTTTAATTCTCAAACTATTTTTGTCTGCAAACTTGAAATTTGTCTCCTTTAGGCAGTAGATTAACGCGTTATGTTTTCTAAGCCAGTCTTTTAGCCTCTGCCTTTCAGTCTATTGATATTCAGTGTTATTACATCCATCTTTGAACTCTATGATGTCATCTTGTACATTTTGTGTTGGGTGTTTTACTACCTACCTGTCTTATCAGTTTGTGTTGTGTATGTGTGTCCGGTTCATTCTTGCCTTCTTTCCATTATTGAGCTAATGCTATCTTGGGTGTTGTTTTCTCTTTGCTGTCCTCTGGGTAGAGTTGTTCTATGTGACAGTCTCTAATTTGTGCTCATTGAGTGTTGCTCTTCTGCCCATACTGGGTCGGCATGGATATTTTGTAAGACTGGATTTCTTTTTACGTATTCTTTGAGTTTCTCCTTGTCTGGGAAGACTCTTACTTCTCCATCTATCTTAATAGACTATTTGGTCTGAAATAGTATTCTTGGATTTGTGTTTGGAATATGTTACTCCACTCCCTCCTCTTCTTCATTGTGTCTGCTGATAGGTCCGAAAATATTCTTATTTGTGTACCTTTATAAGTGACTATTTGTTTTTCCCTAGATACTCTTCTGATTTTCTCCTTTTCTTCATAGTTGAGTAATTTACCTATTATGTTTCTTGGAGACTTCTTTTTGGGGTTCAGTGTGGCTGGTGTTATTTGGCCTCCTGAATGGTTGCCTGGTTTTCATTTATTTAAGCTGGGGAAGTTTTACTGTAAGATTCCCTTGCTATTTTCACTGTTGACGTAATTTTTGTGTCTTGTTCCAGTAATCCAATTTTTAATATTGTTCCTATTCATAGCATCAGACAGGACTCTCAGGTTTTTTTTCAGCTTTTCTGATTATCTCATTTGACTGCCTTTCCTATTTGTTCAAGTCTTCTGCCTGGTTGTCCTCTAGGTCACTGGTTTGATTCTGTGTGTCCGCAAGCCGGCAAAGTCTGAATTTTCTTTTGGATTTTGTTATTTCATCCCTTAGATCTTGTATTTCCTTTTGGTGCGTTGCCTTTGTCTTCTCTATCATTTCATCCTTTTTCTGTATGGCTTCCCTCATATCCTGTATGTCTCTAAGCAGCAATCTGATTATTTCTTTCTGTGGCAGGTCGTTTGCTTCTTCTCTGCATGTCATTATGTTCATAACCTCTGGCATTGTCTTCTGTTTCTCCTGCTCTTTCGTTGAGGCTTTTCAGGCTGGTTGCTGTTTACATGCTATGTTAGAGCAGCCCAGCGCCTTCTTCCAGAGTCAATGAGCACTGAGCTCTCAGGAATCCTTCTTCAAACTACCTGCAGGTAGCTGTACCGGGGGTTTAGGCTACCGCTGTATGTTCCTGTGGTTCACTCTTACCTTAGCCAACCAGTATTCCATTATTTGGAATGTGAGTTGGATAGTCCTCCCACGGGATGCTAGTTGGATTATTGTGGCCTTACAAAGATGGGGCTTCACTGGCTCATCTCCCAGGAAGCTTCACAGGAATTAGAGCACCTTGGATAGTATGTGGTGTTTCCCTCTGAAACTGGAGTGCAACAGAGTTTGGGTGCATGTACCTTTTGTGTAGAGCACTGTGGATGGAAGGTGGAATTATCTAGTCTGAGAGATTGCCACTGACGTTGGGCAGAGGTCCAGCAGCAGTGTGGAGCACCACAAATGGTGGGCAGGATTTCTCTTGTCACTTGTAGGGCCTTGGGGTGAGTGGCCTTGAAGCCTGTAGTGGCTTGTGAAGGAAATAGAGGGATAAAAGAAGAGAAGAAAAAGAGAGAAATGAGAAAACATATACAACAGCAAAAATAAAAAACTCACGAACACACACACACAAACCTAGGACAAAACAAAAACAGAAAGTCAATAAAAGGAAACAACAACAAAAAACCCTAAATCTGTTGAGATTGTGGTGGAAAGAAAGGAGATAGAAGAAAAGGAAAAAAGAAGAAAAGTAGATAAAGTGATAGCTGAGTCCCATGCTGTGGTGTGTGTATCACTGTCTCGTGTCGCCTACAGCACTGCCACCGGGGGAAGACTGGAGCTCTCCCGGCTGTGTGGGTGGCATTGCCTTAGGCAGAAGGTAGTGGCTGAAAGCCAGCAGTAGCATGTGGAAGGTGAGGGAGAGGACAGAAACAGAAAAGAAGAAAAAAGAGATGAAAGAATGAAAAAATAAAGAAAGAGAAACTAGGGAAAGAATACAATTGTGCTTACTGAGACTGACTGTGATGGGGAAGAGAGTAGAAAGAGAGAAGAAGAAGAAAAGAAAAGTAAACAGATACCTGATCCTTGATCACCTGAACTTGGGTTAGAGCGATTTAAACCCTACTGTGAGGTGGCAGGTTGGTGTGCCTTTTTGGTGCAGGGTCCCACGGATGCTGGGCAGAGTTTCCTTAGTTGGCAAGATCACTGTAGAGGATAAATTGAGGGTTCCTCAGCAGCATAGCGTGCTGTAGAGGGCTGTCACAGCTGTCTTGTGTGGTGTTCAACACTCCCACAGAGGGAAGGCTGGAGTTCCCCCTGCTGTGTGGGTGGAATTGCCCTAAGTTGAGGGGAGTGGCCTGGAAGTCAACAGTGGCATGTGAATTGAAAGTGAGGGAAAGAAGAGGAAAAAGAAAGAAAAAGAGAATAAACAAAACTGGGCCCGCTGAGACTGACTGTGGTGGGAAACATAGAAGGGAGAGAGAATAAAGAAAGAAGAAGAAAAATAGTAAGTAAGGAAATAGCTGAGCCCTGAGTTGTGGGGCTGGAGGAATTCCAACCCTGCCTCAAGGTAGTGGGATGGTGTACTTGCTTGGTATAGGGTCCCACAGATGCTGGGTGGAATTACCCTTGTAGGCAAGATCACAGTGGAGGCCAGGCAGAGGTTCCCACAGTGATGTGGAGCTCTAGAGATCACTGGTATAGCTGCCTTGAGCTATATGCAGCACTTGAGCAGGGGGGAAAGTTCCCTCAGCCACATGTAGGGCCCCAGGACAGGCAGGGGAACCAGAAGTCAAACAAAGGACAGGCAGGACCTCCTCAGCTGCATGTAGGACCACTGAGGGTGGACAGTAGCTTTCCCCATTGGGTTTGTGGAGTTGCCCTAGCTTGTGCCAAGACCCCTGATACCCAATAGCTCAGAGGTTCCCCCCCCCTCCCCCCGCTGGCCAGCTGGAATTACATTAAATTAAATTGGACCCCTGGCCATGGGCTCTGTGCTCAGTGAAATATTCTGAAACTGAAGCTTGTTCCAGAGGCTCTTTGTTATGTTGAAAACCTTTGGGCTCTGGAGCTAACTTCTGGCACTTCTTAACACTGACTCCCTTATTTTGCTATTGTATGTGAAAGGACCTGTTCTGCCAGTTTGTCTTGGAGTTAAGCAATGAGCTTTGGATCTGCAGTTTTTACCGAGAAAATATTTTTTCTCTTTTTTATATTGGGCTTGTGGGGTTACCTGATTATGGGACTGTCACGCTGATGTCCGGGGAGGATATATAGCTTATCAGAGAGGTTGTTTCCATCTCGGCCAACTGGAACTGAATTCTTCCCCAGACTATGGCTACCTGCTTATGCTCTGCCACACTGTGATCTGACTCCGGTAAATTTCCTGGCGTCTTTTCAATTGCTCCAAATTTATGGCTACCGGCGTTAGAAATGGCTCATTCTAAACTCATTGAGAGGGCAAACTAAACCAACTCCCTCATTATATTTTGAGATACTTTATTTACATGGTCCCACTAAATCAATTGTGCAAGGTACAAAGGCTATGCCTAGAAGAACCATATCACTGCACCATGTTACTTCTATTTTTAAAATTTATTTGCAAGATCATTTTATTGGAGGCTCTTAAAGCCCTTATAACATTCTACCCATCAATTGTATCAAGCATATTTGTAGATATGTTGCCATATGAAGTAATTAGTAGTTGGTTTATTGTGCCAACTGGCTGATAAACACATGTGGTGTTAATTGAAGGGCGGAGGGATAAATGGCTCAGTGAGTTTCACCTTTTGAGTGCTCGGGTCTCTTGCTTTGTGATGGGTTGGACCAGGGTGCAGCTGCCTTAGCCAATTTGCTGCTACAGCTGGCAAGACTCACTTCCTGCAAGACATCCCTGGGGATAAGCTGCATGGACCTACCCCAATGCAGCTCTGGGTGCTAGAGCAGCCACGTGGAGACCCCTGCCAGCACTGAGATGCTTATACATTCACGGATTCAGTTTTCCTCCTGCAGTCGGCATCCTAGTGTGTATTTTGTGAGATGGAGGAGGACTTTTTAGATTAGTTTTGGACATATGAGTTAATGTTGGACTTGTGGGCTTGAGCAACACTGGGTTGGGATGTTTTCTTGATGTGCACTTAACCTTTATATAAAACTCTCTCTCATATATGAGTTTCTGTGGATTTGTTTCTCTAAAGTACCCAGACTAACACACCATCATTGTTTTCTAAGCATTTACTTTCTATCAAACCCTTGGTATCAGCTCCTCTTTTAACCACTCCCTCCCCACCCCTACCCTCATGACCTCTTGATAAACTATTAGTATTCACATATATTGGACAGAATGCTGTCTCCCTTCCTCCATAATTTCTGTTGTTCTTCTCCCTTGGGTGGTAGGGCTGGTTATGTATTGATCATTGCAATTGGTTCCCCCTTCCTCTTCTCCTTTCCCTACCTTCCCCCTACTTTCCTGGTATTGCTACTCCCATTCCTATTCCTGGATTCTGTGTGTCCTGGGCCCTTATCCCTTATCTGTACTTGTGCACCTGCTCCTGTCTAGGCTTCAGTGAAAGGCAGGCTGAGATCATGATAGTGGGGGGTAAGCAAGCCCCAAGGAACCAGAATATTATTGTATATTTCATCGGTGTTATACTGTGCCCTGGTTGACTCATCCCTTCCTTGTGACCCTTTTGTGAGGGGATGTCCAACTGTCTACAGATGAGTTTTGGATCTCTGCTCCGACCCTCCTGATTTGGTCTCTGTTATTGTTGGTTTGCCTACCTATAAAAGATAGGCATGGGAATCAACTCGAGGGGAAAGCAACAGAACTGATGGTTCCGGATGGTCTTGGGAGGATGAGGAGGCAGGGAAGGGAGCGGTGAGCAAACAACACCACAGACAGGGGAACAACCAGGAAACTAAAATCAACAATGAGGAGGACATGGAGCAGCAGCAATCTAGCTGAGAGGAATTTCTGAGGTGGAGAAGGATGGGTGTGGTGGTGGGGCAGGAGGAAGGTAAAAGGAAACATAGGAGAGAGCTAGGAAGCAAAGCAATGGAGAGAGGTATAAACATAGGTGTATACATATGTAAATACATTAATTCACAAAAATAGAAGTATTGACCTATGTATGTATATTTGTATGGCAATACACTGAGGGAGTGGATGGACATCATGCCACTGCTCAAGCCCTCCGTCAATGCGAGAACATTTTGTTCTAACAACGTGGCATTCTGTGGTGATCACCCTCCTGACAGGATCATTGAAGAAAGACCAAATGGTTGCATAAGGACATGTGGTGAAGAAAGCTGATGGTGCCCGGTTATCAAAAGATATAGCATCTGGGGTTTTAAAAGGCTTGAAGTTAAACAAGAGGCCATTTAGCAGAGAAGCACCAAGCCCACGTGGAAGAAGCACACACACCAGCTGGTGCGATCATGAGGTGTCAATGGGATCGGGTAACAGGCATCAGAAGACCCAAAATGTTCCTTATATTATAACTTAATGAGTACAAGGAGTTTCTTGTTTCTTCCTCTCTGGACTCAAAGCAACTTGTGGCCATTTTTCCAGCACGTGGTAGAGTTTATGACAACTAATCAAGCTCGCAAATATTTTTTTCATAAATTCTCTTATCCTTTAACCTCATATACTTATTGTTTAGCGATTGTTGAGTCAGCTCCCGATTTGTGTGACCCTATGTACTATGGAATGAAATGTTGCCCAGTCCTCTGTCTTCCCTGTGATACATTGTGGATTGAACTGTTATCCATATAGCTCTCATTGGCTAGTTTTCAGAAGTAGATCACCAGTCCTTTCTTTGTATTCCATCTTAGTCTGGAAGCTCTGCTGCAACCTGGTTAGCATGACAGCAACATGAAAACCTCCATTGATAAGATGGTGGGTATACCTGAAATGTATTGGTTTGATATTCAAATCTGGGCCTTCCACAGAGAAGCAAGACATCTACAACTGAACCACCACCAGGTGGTGCATAGTTGCATAGTTGCATAGATGCATAGTTCTAATGATCATCAAATCAGGTGGTGCATGGGAACATAAAAACAATTTTAATGAGCCACACATGTAAACATATTGGTTTTCAAAAAGAAATGTTTTAGAGAAGCAAAATGTGAGCACGATATATCCTAAATTTTCTAGTAGTGCTGAAGATACTTCCCTTAAATAAAAAAATGAGAACACTGGTGCAAATGAAATATGATGACTGTCAACACCTTTGATTCAAAAGTTGGCAGTTTCTATGATGCCTTATGTAGATTTTCAATTTCAACATATTTTATTTAAATAAATGACAAAAGACCAGATTTTTTAATGACTAAACATTTGTAACAATGTATTTTTATCTTATCTTCTCATGACTCTTTTTTTCATACAAATTTGTTTTTATTGGACCACCAGCAGCAAATTCCTACAATTTTATAGCCATGTGATATTGTTGTCATTGCTTTTAGCACAGGCAAATACATCTGTTAGTAAAGAGACTAAAATATTCTCTTATGAGTCACTAAAATACACTTGCCAAAACCAATTAAACTAGTGCCAAATATGACAAGTCACCAGAAGACTTCTAGCAATTTACAATGTTTTTGCTGGGGTAGGCGAATAAAGAAGGGAGAGAGGTAAATTCGCCTAATGTTTTTTCTTTTCTTCTTTCTTCTTTACTTTCCTCCCTCCCTCTCTTTTGCCCTTTCTTTCTCCAGCTGGTGGAATTATAATAGCTGAACTTTAATAATGCTTAAAAAAAATAATTTTATTGGGGCTCATACAACTCTTATGACAATCCATACATACATCAATTGTGTCAAGCACACTTGTACATTCGTTGCCCTCATCATTCTAAAAATAATAATGCTGTTTTAATGATATCTTCCAGTGTTTTCCAGATTATGGTCCAGTGCTGATAATTAAAACTTTTAGTGGGAGGTTCTCTGCAATTCCACAGTTTTAAATATTCCTTGTTATGCTTGACCTGAAGTGCTAAACAAACATAAACGAGCAAAGTATGAAACCAGATTTAATAGCTGGATTTTAGATTTCTGAATAATCAAGTTTGGCTGTATGAAAGCAGGCAAAAAGGTAAGCTAGCATTGCAAGTCTACACATAAAAAGAGCTACAGATAATAATAGTAAATACTATTATATACAGAATGCCACAGTATCTGTAATAACCAAAAACACTCTATAGATGGATAAATAAGCAGTAAGGTAACTTGGTCAAGGATGGGAGGGCAAGTGTGACTACACCCATAACCACGAAGAGGGTGGGCAGAGGATATTTCTACATACTTGTAGAAGGGTACGTCAATAAGTATTGCTATAAAATTACAGAACCTTTATGAAACAAAATGTCAAAATGTAAAGCTAGTGTTGAACCCACATATCCTCCATCTAGCACAGGATCCTTTGGAGAAGAGTGAAGAGATGAAAACACAGTCTTCAGAAGAATTCTGTGTTCTTCCATTAACATCAAGTCAAAATGGCAGTTTAAGCATCTTTGAGGGACTCAGATTGTGTTCCTTTCTAATGTTCTTTGAGTTTGGGGAATAAAGAGAAGTATTAAAGGAAAAGATTAAGGTTGTAGTGTAGACAATGTGAGTTTCAACCAACTGCCATCAAACCAATTCTGATCCAAAGTGGTCTTATAGGCCAGAGTAAAACTCTGCCTAGAGTTCCTAAGGCTGTAAATCTTTATGGGAGGAGATAGCCTCAT
>NW_022103924.1:2221779-2231897 GCF_000313985.2 Echinops telfairi
CTCTAACTACGAAAATATTTGATTTACAAATAAGGAATCCTACTTCGCGGAATTTCATTTATCATGGTAGGGTCTAGAACTGATTAGCCGCGATAAACGAGGGTTCACTGTATAACTCACCAGCACTCCTAGTAAGATGAGGTTACTCAGAGCCATCAAGTAGATTCCAGCTCATAGCAACTCCAAGAGAAAGGGTAGATCTGCCCTGGTGGGTTTCCAAGATTGTAGCTCTTTATGGGAGTTTGACCCAGTGAACACTAATGACAAAAGTCTTGATGAGCTGTGGGAGAATGTCATACATGAAGAAAGCAAAATGCCATTGAGAAGATAAAAAGGGAAAAAAAGACCAAAGTGAATGTCAGAAGTGACTCTGAAACCTGCTCTTGAATGTAGAGTAGCTAAAGCAAATGGAAAAAAAATTATGGTGAAGTAAAAGCATGAAAAAATTCCAAAGGGCAGCTCAAGAAGACAAAGTAAATTATTATTAGGAAACGTGCACAACCCTAGAGTTAGAAAATCAAAAAGGAAAAACATGCTCAATTTAAAAAAGCATATCTCAAGCTGAAAGAACTGAAGAAACAATTTGTTTTGACTTGAAATATGAAAATATTTTATGGGCAAAATATTGAATAATATAGGAAGAATCAAAAGAAGATGGAAGGAATACACAGAGTCACTGTACCAAAAAGAATTGGTCAACATCCAACCATTTCAAGAGATACATTAGGAGCAAGACCAATGGTAATGAAGAAAAAAGTCCATGTTACACTGAAGGCATTAGCAAGAAACAAGGCTCCAGGAATTGATGAAATACAAATAGAAATGTTTCTATAATATGATGAAGCACTGAAAACACTCACAGGTCTATGCCAAGAATTTGGCTACCTGGCAAATTGACTGAAAGATCTATATTTTTGCCGATTCCAAAGAAAGGTAGCCCAACAGAATGCAGAAGTTATCAATCCATATCATTAATATCATATACGGGTAAATTTTTGCTGAAGATAATTTAACAACAATTGCAGCAGTACATCGACAAGGCGCTATAGGAAATTAATTTGGATTCAGAAGACATGGGATAAGGGATATCATTGCTGACTTTAGATAGATCTTGACCGAAAGAAGAAATACAGAAGAATGTTTACTTGTGTTTCACTTACTATACAAAGTCATTTGACTGCATACATCATAATAAACTATGAATAACATGGGGAAGAATGAATTCAAGAACACTCTTTGTGCTCAGCGGGAACCTGTACATCGACCAAGAAATGCACCTGACTCAAGTCAGTATTTTTTATTGTCTCATATACATATGAAAATTGGACAATGAATAAAAAGACTTCAGAGAAATTGTTGCATTTAAATTGCGATGTTGGTAAAGAATATTGAAAGTACTGTGGGCATCCAAAAGAACAAACAAATATGTATTGAAAGTAGGACAACCAGAATTCTACTGAGAAGTGAGGATGGCAAGCTATCATCTCACATACTGTATATACTCAAGCATAAGCTGATCCGAATATCAGTTGAGGAACCTAATTTTACCACAAAAATGGCATTAAAATGTGCTGAAAAACTCAGCTTATACACGAGTATATATGGTACTTTGGGCACGTTTTAGGTTAAGACCAATATCTGGAAAAGGATAGCATACTTGATAAAGTTGAAATTCAGTGAAAAAGAAAAAGACTCTCAATTAGGTAGATTGAGATAATTAGATACAATAATGGGGTTAGACATACAACATTTGCAAGGATGATGGAAGATCTAGCAGGTTTTTTTCTGTTGTGTATGGAATTCCTATGAGTCAGAACTGATTTGAAGACACATCACAACAACCATTTTTAAACTACAAAAATACAATTTCTATGTGGTTCAAGCTAATTAAGCATGCAATCCTTCTCCAGGGACTAGTCTCTCTTAACAACTTATCCAAAGGATGTAAGATGAACTCATGCCATCCTTGCCTTTAAGGAGTACTCTGGCTGTACTTCTTTCAAGACAAATTAGATTGTCCTTTTAGAAATCCGTGGTACTTTCAATAGTCTTCTCCATCCCCACAATTCCAGTGCATTCATTCTTCTATAGTCTTCCTTATTCAATGTCCAACTTTTACATGCATTTGATGTAATGAAGAATACCAGGACTGGGGTCAGGTTCACTTTAGTTCTCAAAGTAACATACTTGCTCTTCAATACACTAAAGAGGTCTTGTGCGAGTAGTGATACCAGGAGGGTAAGGGAAAGGTGGGGAGAGAAAGGGGGAACTGATCACAATGACCCACATATAACCCCGTCCCTGGGGAATGGACAACAGAAAAGTGGGTGAAAGGAGACATTGATCAGTGTAAGACATGAAAAAATATATATATTTTAATTATCAAGGGTTTGTGAGGGAGGGAGGGGAAAAATGAGGAGCTGATACCAAGGGCTCAAGTAGAAAGAAAATATTTTGAAAATGATGTGGACAAAAAATGTGCACATGTGCTGACACAATGGATGGATTATGATAAGAATTGTACGAGCCCCCAATAAAATGATTTTTATAAAAAGAGAGAGAGAGAGAGAGGTCTTGTGCAAACATTTACCTAATGCAATTCGTCTTTTGATCACTTGACTACTACTTCCATGAGCACTGATTGTGGATCCAAGTAAGACAAAATCCTTGCCAACTTCAAACTTTTCTGCATTTTTCATGATGCTTACCTACTGGTCCAGTTGTGAAGATTTTGGTCTTCGTTACATTGCACTGTAATCTATAAAGAAGCCCACCATATTTTATCTTCATCAGCAAGTGCTTCAAGTCCTCACTTTCAGCAAGCAAGGTTGTGCCATCTGTGTATCACAGGTTATTAATAAGCCTAATGCCACACTCGTCTTCATATAATCCAGCTTCTCTGATGATTTGCTCAACATGCAGAATGAACAAGTATGTTGAGAAAATACAATCCTAATGCACACCTTTCTAGATTTTAAAACATCTAGTATTCCTTTGTTCTGTTTTTATAACTGTCTTTTCATCCCTGTGTAAGTACTTATGAGTACAGTGAAGTGTTCTGGAATTCCCATTCTTCTCAAGGTTATCCACAGCTTATTATGGTCCACACTGTTGAATGCCTTTGCATAGTCAATGAACCACAAGGAAACATCTTTCTAGCATTCTTTTGTTAAACGTATTTCTAGTATTCTCTTCTTTGACCCAAGATCCATCTGACATCAGCAATGACATCCCTTGTTACAAGTCCTCTTCTGAATCCAGCCTGAACTTCTGGCAGTTCCCTATCAATGTGCTGCTGCAAGTGTTGTTGGATGTTCTTACACAAAATTTTACTGTCTCCTGAAATGGTGGGATTTCAACTAGTGTTTTCTGGAATAGTGATCTTATGCATTTTTCCATCTTCTCTTGATGTTTTCCGCATCATTTAATATTTTGCCCATAGAATCTTTCAAGATTGCAACTGGAGGCTTCAATTTTTCCTTGAGTACTTTTAGTTTCAGATATGCTGAACATGTTCTTCCCTTTTGGTTTTCTAATTCTAGGTCATTACACAATTTGTTATAATATTTGGCTTAGTCTTCTCAAGCCGCCCTTTGAAAATTTTTATTCAGCTTTTTTATTTCATCCTTTCTTCCATTTGCTTTGCCTACTGTGTGAGTCAGAGCAAGTTTCCCAGTCTTCTCTGACATCTCCTTTGATTTTTCCTGTCTTTTTAATAACTTTACACTTTCTTCATGATTATGTTCTTGATGTCCTCCGACAGCCCATCAGGTCTGTCATTAGTGTTCAATGCATTAAATCTGTTCCTGAGATGGTCTCAAAATTCACGTGGGATAGACTCAAGGTCTATTTTGGCTCTCATGGACATGTTTTAATTCTTTCAGCTAAATCCTAAACTTATATATGAACACAGTTGGTCCCTGGTCTCATTTGAGTCGCTGATACTGAGCTTCTCCATTGTGTCTTCCCACAGATGTAGTCTGCTTGTATCTGTGCATTCTATCTGGGGAAGTCCTTTTGTGTTGTTGAAAAACAGGTATTCACTATGAATAAATCACTGGTTTTGCAAAATTCTGTCATGTAATCTCCAGCTTCATTTCTATCACCAAGTCCATATTGTCTGCCAGTTTTTGTACCATGTCCAGTTGTCATCTAAATTGTATCATTAACTTGTCTGTCATTTTATTGTACTCTGGTGGTGTGTGTGTGTTGCTGTGTTGCTGGTATTTCAAATGCCAAAGTGAGCAGGTTTCAGTGGAGCTTACAGACTAAAAAGGACAACAAAGAAGGACTGGTATAAATAATGGAAGTTATAAACACTGCACTCTAGGTAGAAGGAGAGAGTCCAGAATGTATGAATGAAAAGATAGATTTTAAAAGGGTAAATATAACTGAGCAATAAACGTGGAAAAAATAAATATTTATGGTGAGATTAGAAAGATACTTATAATTTGAGAGGGAGTAAATAAAAGTAACTGAAATCTAAACTATCTCTTATCCCCAAAATAATGCAAAATATATAGGTTAATTAATATTCTAATAAAAATTTCAAGATGGAAAAAGATGCAGCAAGAGGCCTGGACATGTTGTGCAGCACAGCTAGCATTGGCAGGTCTGGAGGGGCCTGTGGCAGAGTTGGTGGTGATGGCAGACACCTGTTCTAGGAATGCAGTTCAGAGACGTGAATATAGTTTGTTACATGGGCTAAGAGGTAAAACAGGTAGCAGTAGAGATGTCAATGGCCAGGAGACTGTGATAGTTAGGTTTTATATCACCTTGGTGGCCCAGGATTCTCTCATGAGAGGATCTAACACAGTGTCAACTCCATGATGGAATTTTCTGTGAAGAGCTAAACTGTTGTGAAGATAATAGAACTCCTTAGTCTGGTCACATCCTTGATACAATTGAGGAAGGTTTCATTCACCAGGGGCTTAGTCCACATCTATTTTCCCTTTACTTAAAAAAAAATTTGAATCAGCTTTTTAAAAAAAGATCATTTTATTGGGGGTTCTATAACAAGCCATCCATCAATTGTTTCAAGCATATTTGTACATATGTTGCTATCATCATTTTCTAAACATTTACTTTCTATTTGAGTCCTTGGTATCAGCTCCTCTTTCTCCCCTCCCTTCCCCTCCTTGACCCCTTGATAAATTATAATTATTTTCATATCTTACACTGACCGTTATCTCCCTTCCCCCATGTTTCTGTTGTTCGTTCCCTCTGGGGGGCAGGGATCTGTTCCCCCTTCTTCCCCAGTGACCTTCCTCCTACCCTCCTGGTATCACTACTCCCATTTCTGTTCCTGAGGGTTTTATCAGACCTGGATTCCATGTATCGTGAGTTCTTATTTGTGTCAGTATACATGTTCCAGTCTAGCCAGAACTGAAAGGCAGGATTGGGTCATGGGTGGGGAAGAGGTGGGAGCCTCAAAGAACCAGAGGAATATTGTGTGTTTTGAACAGCTTTAAAATGAGTCAAAGGAGAGATCTAAGGATACTACATTTTCACCTAACTATGTCTCCAATAATTTACTTTACAATGCTCTCTGGCAGTGTTTACTTTTCTATATCCTCCTATTCCTGGTAACCATCAAAGAATAGTTCTTCCTGTGTGAAAACTTTTAATGACTTTTAATTATGGGGTTCTCAAGATTGAATTATATTACTCAGTTAAATGTCCTCCAGGTTCATGCATGTTCTGTGCTTAATTTCAGATTCATCATTGTTCTTTAAGATTGTTTAGTATTCCATACCATACCATAGTGTACCATTCATTTCATGGATGGACATTTAGTTTGTTTCCATCTTTTTGTTATTGTGAAGTGCTGCAATGAACATAAGTGTGTGTGGATCTATTCATGTCATGGTTCTCATTTCTCTAGGTTATATACAAGCAGAGGGATTTCTGGGTCATATATTGTTTCTATGCCAATGTTTTAATGAAGTGCCATTCTGTTTTTTTCACAATAGTTTCACTATTTTCCATTTCTAACAACAGTATATGAGAATTCTTATTTCTCCACATCCTCACCAGGATTTGTTGTTTTCAGCTCTTATTTTGTTTGTTTTGTTTTAAACTTAGCTATCAATACTTGAGTGAGATGATATCTCATTGCTGTTTTGATGTTCATCTCTTTAATGTGGGAGAACATCAAGAACATCATTCATGAAGAAAGCAAAAGGTTATTTAAAAGGCAGGAAAGACAGAAAATAGCAAAGTGGATATCAGAAGAGACTCTGAAACTTGTTCTTAATCATAGAGCAGCCAAAGCAAATGGAACAAAGGATGAAATCAAGAAGCTGAATACAAAATTTCAAAGGGCAACTCAAGAAGACCACACAAAATATTATAATGAAATGTGTAAGGACCTAGAATTAGAACATCAAAGGAGAAGAACATGTTCAGTATATCTGAAACTGGAAAAAAAAAAACTCAAGAAAAAATTGAAGCCTCCAATTGTAGTCTTTAAGGATCCTATGGGAAAAATATTGAGTGATGCAGAAAGGAGCAAGAGAAGATGGAAAGAATACACACAGGCACTGTGCCAAAAAGAATTAGTTGACCTTCACCATTTCAGGAGGTAGCATATGAATAAGAACCAAATATGCTGAAGGAAGAAATTCAAACTGCACTGAATGCATTAGCCCAAACAAGGTTCCAGATTATGTGTCAATAAAGCTATAAAACAAAAAATCCAAGGTTCCAGCAATTGATGCAATACCCATTGTAATTTTTCTGAAAGCTGAAGAAGCCTTGAAAGCACTCACTTGTCTATGCCAGGAAATTTGGAAGAGTCACTTGGCCAACTGACTGGAAGCGATCCATATTTGTGCCTTTTCCAAAGAAAAGTGACTCAACAGAAAGCTCAAACTATGGAAAAAATATCACATGCAAGTAAAATTTTGCTTAAGATCATCCAACAATAGTTGTAACAGGGAACTACCAGAAATTCAGGCCTGATTCAGAAGAGATCATAGAATAAGGGTTGTTAATGTCAGCTAGATCTTGGCTCAAATAAGAGAATACTAGAAAGATGTTTCCTTGTGTTTCATTGACTATGCAAAGGCATTCAACAGTGTGGACCATAATAAACTTTGGATACCCTTGCAAAGAATGGGAATTCCAAAACACTTCATTATGCTCATGAGGAACTTGTACATAGATCAAGAGGCAGTTGTGCAAGAACAAAGGAATACTACATGATTTAAAAGCAGGAAAAGTGTGCACCAGGATTGTATCCTCTCAGGATACTTGTTCATTCTGTTTGTTGAATAAATCATCAAAGAAGCTGGATTATATGAAGAGTGAGGTATCAGTACAGGAGAACAGCTTATTAATAGTCTGCAAGATGCAGATGACACAATTTTGCTTGCTGAAAGTCAGGAGGACTTAAGGCACTTGCTGACGAAGATCAAGGAATTTAGCCTTCAGTATGGATTGCAATTCAATATGAAAAAGACCAAAATCTTCAAAATTTGATCAATAGGTAATATAATGATTATTGGAGAAAAGTTTTAAGTTGGCAAGGATTTTGTGTTATTTTGATCCACAATCAATGCTCATGGAAGCAATAGTCAAGAGATCAAAAGGCATATTGTATTAGGTTATTCTGCTGCACAAGACTATTTTAGAGTACTGAAGAGCATAGATATTACTTGGAGGACTAAGGTGTGCCTAACCCAAATCATGGTATTCTCCATTGCGCCATGTGTGTGTGAAAGTTTGACACTGAATAAGGAAACTATGGAAAATTTGATGCATTTGAATTGTTGTGCTGGAGAAGAATATCGAACGTTTCATGGACTTGGAAAAAGAACAAATCAATCTGTATTGGAAGAAGTAAGGCCAAAGTGCTACTTAGAGGCAAGGATGGCAAAGCTCATCTTATATACTTTGGACATATTGCCAAGGATCTGGCATTGTAAGAAATGTTACAGGAAAATTTCCCCTAGCACCAACCCCCAGGCTCAATGTAAACAAAGCTGGAGGGGGGTGGGGGGAATCAAATTTTGTGGTAATTACATAATCTGTTGTCAACTTAAGAGTGAAGGGGTGGAGTTTAGCTTTTCATTCAGGTTGCAGCTTGATAACCTTGTTTGGAACTGCTAAGGAGATAAATAGCTTGCTAGGGGTGAGACACTCACTCCCTGTGAGACATTAATGACAATGAACCTGATGGAGCTATGCTGATGCAGCCAGAGCCCTGGAGCTGGAGGAGACATGTGGAGAGGCACAACAGCCCTGAGATGCTTCTACCACCACTGGATCCTCAAAAATTTCCACCTACTGGCTGTGATCTTCCTGCATTCAGTATCATTGCATGTGATTCGAGAGTCTGAAGAGAAAGTTATAGATTGGTACCAGACATATGGGTAATAGCGGACTTAATGGACTTGATCTGGACTGGGCTGGGATGTTTTCTCAATATTCAACTGCTCTTGTATTTAAAGCTCTTTGTTATACACACATGAATGTCTATGAATTTGTTTCTCTAGTCCACCCAGACTAACATAAATCTGTAAAAAGAAACAATTTACAAATTGCAGCTCACAGTTGGACTATACCCACATAAACTCCTCATATCAACAGTGCCTTAAATTCTATGCCATTGAATAACTTATTGATGTTATCATAGCCATTGCCTTATATCCCAGGGGGATGATTGACAATTTTTTTTTCTTTTTTGTTAGTGTTGTTTTTTGTTCTTCTGATTTTTGTTTGCTTTTATTGTTCCTCTTGTAGGATTTTGTTTTTGTCATAATATGACTGCTAAAATAAACCAGAGTTGTTAATAATCTGTAAAGAAGCAGCTGAATTCTGGGCTCACACTTAATTTTAGCCACATTCCAAAAACAGTTAATTCTTATAACATGTTTTATACGTGCTTTATACGTGCCTTCATGAAATGCTCACTGAAGATAAGGGTGCTACAGCAAAATGTGGCGAAGAAAGCCTGTGGTACCTGGCTATCAATTGGAATAGAATCTGTTGTCTTAAAGGAGAATATTCAAACAAAAGACATCTAAGTGAAGCATCAACTGAATCCACATCTAAGAAGCACACCAGCCTGTGCGATCCAAAGATGATGATAACAAAATCCACATATGATGAAAGGAAGAGTACATTGTGAACTCCCAACTAGTTGAAGTCTATGGAGAACAGTGGGAGCCCAGAATCTATCTGCAGAGTACTACTCAGATTAAGCCTCTGGCAGAACCCCTCTAGCCACAGCGAGAGACTCGAACAGTTTTACTACTAGACAGAGATTAAGAACTTGATTATGGTGAATCAAACCAAGGTACAAAATGATACATGGTCAGTTGACCTCCCTCTTGACCCAAACTGACTTTGCTCTAGACTTTAATATCTCTTGTTCATTCCATGACAGAAATGTCTTCTCTGGCTGTTTAAATATTGTTAGTGGTCTTTTCTTTCTTACTCTTTACTTTCATTTGTATATTATTATTTTCTTTCTGTTTCATTTTGTTTTTATTGTTTCTGTTAGGTTTCCCAGTTTAAGACACACAGAAGAGTGGAGGCATAGAGACAATGACTGATGTGATGGCTTATCAGAGAAGGGGGAGTGGGGTGGGTGAGGGAATTGGGGAGCAAACAATGAATGCAGGATGGGAAAGAAGCACTTGAACTGTGATCATGTATACACAGTTCTTTTAAAAAGTGACCTAACCTTGGAAGTATATGATATGTGAATTTTATGTCAAGAAAACTACTTAAAAAGAAAGAAAAATAAAAATTGGCCAATGGTTACCATGGGTGAAGGAGTAAAAGTTGTTGTTTAGGGGACATCATTGACTTTATGCTAATAGTGGTGGAATCATTTGGAAAAGGATAATAATAATAATGGTCGCACAACATGAAGAGCATAACCAAGGGCACTGAAGGGCATAACCAAGGGCCATGCAGGGGCTGATGAATTGGGGAATATTTTGTTGTGTATATTTTTACCACACTTAAAAATAATAATAATTACACTACTAACAATGAATATAAGAACAAAGAAAACCTTCTAATATTGATTATGGTAATGATTGTGCAACTCTTCTTGATATGCCTGATCTATTGAATTGTATGAGCTATGGGAAAAGTTCCAATTT
>NW_022103924.1:2232762-2234267 GCF_000313985.2 Echinops telfairi
TTGTGAAGTATTTTGATGTACATAAATGTTTCATTTCTGGAATTTCTAGGATGTCCCACCCAGGAAGCAGCTATCATATCAGAGAAGCAGAAGCAGCAGAAACAGGCGACAGAACATGAAACACAGTGGTGGGCTTTCTAGCTGAGAAACACTCAGAACTTGTGGAGTGTGGTGCCTCTAGACACTTGGGTACAGCTGGACTTGCTGACCTATGGAAGTGGAGCTGAATACCTTCAGGCTGAGACTTACTGGAGTGGGGTACCTCTGGGCACTTAAATCATAGAGCTGCGTTTGCTGACCCAAGATGCTTGAGCTGAATGACTTCTGGCTCTGCTGTTCCTCTTCTGATGTTGTAGCTGTGATCTCGATCTAGGAGATTCACTGTGCAAAGTTAGAAACTTTGGCTAGAAAAGTCACATTAAATAATTTACTGCCCCTGCACTGATCTATAAGTTAGCAACCCAACTCATAGCCCACTATGCCACCAGAGCGCCTCTACTGGGGCCAATGGGGCCCCTCACTTGATTCAAGCATGGACACTGATATCTTGATTTGCCCTGGGGCAAAAAGATCAGCATGTGGCTGTTTTGTTTATTTTCCTCCTTCCTCTTTCTTTTGTATTAATAAACCACTAGCCCCAAACAGTGGTTTATTAATACAAAAGACAGATGCCGGAAGTGGGCAACCACCTGCTACTGTGTTTTTTTTCTTCAATCTTTTTATGGGGCGCTCTTTCAGCTCCTATAACATTCTATACATCAATTGTATCAAGCATATTTGTACATGTTGCCATCATCATTTCCAAAACATTTTCTCCTTGAACCTTGGTATAAGCTCCTCTTTTTTCCTTTCCCTCCCCCAACCTCCCACCACCTGCTACTGTTTTTGCCCACAGCAGACCAGAGTATCAGAGCCCCAATGCTACACCCAAGTTGGTGGTCCCAGCCTCTGCTCATCAAAGTGTATGAATGTTTGCACATTGAGGAGACATGGGGAGCTCAAGACCACTCAATGCCCCATTATTAGCCTCCTGAGTTTCCTATGCCTACCACCATGTTGTGTAATGGCATTCCCACTGGCTCCGCCCCTTTTTCAGGATGCACTCTCAGCCCCCAGTATGCGAAGGGAAGGACACAGACAGCCATTGGGTGCACTAGGTTTGGCCCAATCACTACTCCATGCAACTGGGGGTGTTGGGAGCCAAAGGTTGCACACTTTTTTCTGTTGGCTTTGCACTGTGGGAGTTATTCTGCTCAGAGTTTGCCTGGGGATATTTTGTTATTATCCTTTCTGCTTATTGGGTACCAGAGAGTCTCCTGCACTACAGGTGGGGCTGCTCAGTACCATGCAGCTGGCCAGCAGAGAATTTGCACATCTGCTTTATGACTGTATGTAGTTTCCACCTTTTAGTTTCCCCTTAGGTGTATCCAGCTCACTCAGTTACCCTTTCCTTAGAGGTCCAGGGCTCCAAGGTTCTTCTCTGTATGCACCTTCTGAATTTTTTT
>NW_022103924.1:2235448-2236480 GCF_000313985.2 Echinops telfairi
CTTAATACTGAACCTATAAATATAGGCATATAGATCTATTTCCCCATCCTCATATATAAACATATTTGCATATGTACATGTCTTTATCTAGACCTCTCTAAATGCCCTTTGTCTCCCAGCTCTTTTCTCTATTTCCCTTGACTTTCTTCCTGTCCCACTATCATGCTCAGCCCCCACCATGGTTTCAGCAATTCCTCTTTGTTACATTACCCTTGATCATGCCCTGGGGCACCTTCTGTATTTTTGTTGTTGATGGCAGGAGAGTAGTGAGCATGTCTAAGTCATCATCTTTAACTGAACCTCATGGTTTATTATTAGCATTTGATATGTTGTTTAAAAAGCTAGGAGCTTTGAGATTTTTTTTTTTCTGTGTTCATGAGGGAAATTGGCCTATAGTTTTCCTTTTCTAATAGTATCTTTGCCTGGTTTGAGCATCAGAGTTATAATTGCTGCATAGAATGAATATTCCATCCTTTTCTATTGCATAGAATTGGTGAAAGCTCTTCTCTGAATGTTTGGTAGAATTTTCCAGTGAAGTTGTTTGGGCCAGAACTATTTTCCATATTGGGAGTTGTTTTTTTAAACACCCTGTCCAATTTCATCTTCTGTGATGTGTCTGCTCAATGTTTTTCCTTTGTTAAATTTTCCAGTAGTTTGTCAATTTTTCTAAGCTTTTAAAAGTTGCATCTTCTTCGAGTCTTATTGATTCTTTCTATTTTTTCTGTTTATTTCTGCTCAAATATTTACAATTTCTTTTCTTCTAGTTCATATAACATTGTTGTACTGTTATTTTTCTTATTGTAGTTTATTGTAGGAGGTGTTTGGTTAAAGTGTTGATTTTGGTTCTTTTCTGACTGTGAGTTTATTGCTATAAA
The DNA here is from genome assembly GCF_000313985.2 of Echinops telfairi. NCBI lineage: Eukaryota > Metazoa > Chordata > Mammalia > Afrosoricida > Tenrecidae > Echinops > Echinops telfairi. Next base: position 2,236,324 of record NW_022103924.1, read on the forward strand.
TTGTCTGTGTACTGCATTTGCTGTTACACAAACATTTTGGCATGTTGTATTTTCTTTTTTTTTTTCTTTTTTTGGTAAATTGTCCATTCATGTTTTGTTTTTTTTAAATTTTATTTTATTTATTTTTCTCTTTTTTTAACATTTTATTAGGGGCTCA
>NW_022103924.1:2237884-2238896 GCF_000313985.2 Echinops telfairi
TTTAAGCAGGTTATTATTCAATTTTCATTTTTCCTCCTCCCCCTCTCCCATGGCCCCCCGGAACTGTCAGTCCCGTTGTTTTCTCCTCCAGATTGTTCATCCAGCCTGTCCTATCCAGACAGGCTGGATGTATTTTATTTTTCATTTGATTCAAGGAATTTTGTTTCATTTTAAAATTTATTTTATTACTCACTAATGTTTAAGCAGGTTATTATTCAATTTTCATTTTTCCCCCCTTGATCTTCTGAGTGTTGGTTTCTAAGTTTATATGTTGTGATCTGGAAAGAGACTGTAGTATTTCAATGTTTTAAGATTATGTTGAGACTTGCTTTGTTGCCTACCATATGGTCTGTTCTGGAGAATGTTTCAAGTACATTGGAAAGTGTTGTATATTGTGCTGTTGTCTGTTGGAGTGTTATGTCTGTTTTTGAGGTGAAGTTGGTTGATTGTGCTGTTTAATTCTTCTCTGTGTTTGTTGAGTTTCTTTTTAGTTGTTCTGTCCTTTATATAAGGTGATCAGATTTTAACATTGGTAAAGTGGGACACCATTGAATGGAGTGGGGGTGGGGGTCTTGATTAAAAATTTGGTATATATGGAGCAAGAAAAATTTTCATAGAATGCAAAAATAGTATTTTAATATATATATTTTAATTTCAACATAAGTACAATTTATAAATATAATACATTAAAAATTATGTATAGTATTATTTTATTCTTTGTTATATTTCTCATTTGAGTGAATTTTTTTAGTAGATTGCTGTCATTGTTTAAAAGGTCATTGTATAAAATTTTCACAAGATTTTGTTAAGTTATATTTCGCACATAAAATGGCTTTCAAAGTCTCAACAGCAACACTGAATTGTGATTTTTCTGATGTCTACATTTTATTTATCATAAAAAAATGCATTCAGTCACAGCATTAGTTCCTGGTAAGGACAGTGCATATTCCACAATTTTTAGTGCATTATTGTATGGAACATGGTTTGTTTCAAAATGATGAAATATTTCTAA
>NW_022103924.1:2239824-2243787 GCF_000313985.2 Echinops telfairi
ACCTCCTAGTTCTTTCCTCTATTTCCTTTTACTTTCCTCTTGTCCCACTATCATGCTCAGCCTTCATCTGGGTTTCAGTAATTCCTCTCAGTTACATTGCCCTTGATCACTCCCTACCAGGCCTCCCACACGCTCCTGGCCACTGGTTTTGAATCACTCGTTGTTCCCTTGTCCTTGTGTCCCCACCTCACCCTCTTCCATGTCCTCCTGGAACCATCGGTCCCGTTGTTTTCTTCTTCAGATTGTTTATCCAGCCTATCTTATCTAGATAGACCTGCAGAGATAATAATATCCACATAAAAACTAGACATCGCCAAACAAAGCACCACAGAAAAATGAAACAATGACTACAACAACAACAACAACAAAAAACAGTGACACACAAAATCAAAAATAAAAGAAAAGCCTGTACATAGTTCAAGATCTGTTTGTTGACCTTTAGGAGTGTTTTTCAGTCATGTCTGATGGGGTGCCATGCCATGGTCCCAAATTCTATTTCTGATACTCTTTTGGGACTTCCTTGCTCTGCTCCCCCTGCTGTTCTGTTGCACGCCCTTAGTGTTTTGCCTTGGTGTGGTGGGGTCAGCTTGGGCACAAATCCCACATTGTGTCTCCAGTGTTGTCCCATGTAGGGCTATGGGTCAGTGCAGGATGTCACATCTTGCTGTGGGGCCTGCCATATGGTCCTCTCTGTGCATTGGCTGCTCTGAGCAGGGATATCGTCCTCTGAGCTTGGTGGGCTGGGGTGTGCTCCACTCCCTTCCTCTTCCTTCATTTGCTTCTGCTTCCATCTGGGTATGGTAGGTCAGTTCCTTTCCCCCACCAGAAGGTCTCGTGCCGTTCTCTGTGGCATGCACTTCCATGGTGGGGCTCAGGCTGGTTCCGGTTGGGGCCGGCCATACAGTCCATTCTTTTTATGGATTCCTCCTCATGTCACGTTGCCCTCCTGGTTAGGTGCGTCATGGTGGGGTCTGTATGAACATTCCAATTCTGTGGAGACAACCAATACTCTCTCCCTGGATGGATTAGTGCCCTGTTCCCCCCATGTCATCCTCTCAGTTTCTCCCTACCCCCATTCTCTCTCCTCCTTCCCCCTGTCCCCTTCTTTATGTTGGACTCACATGTACCTCCCTGCGTGTGGTCTCACCTCCCCCCACCCAACTACCTATGCTTCAACCTGCGTATTGTGACATAAGTATCTATTCTTCTATTCCTGTCATGCTGATTGCACTTACCTCAGGGGACTCATGTTATACCTGTCCTTTTGAGATTAGCTTTCCTCGTTTAACATGATTCCTTCCAACTCTTCCCATGAAACGATGTGTTTCATGTGATCATCCGTGCTATTCAGTGCTGCATAGTACTCCATTGTGTGTCTGTGTTAGAGTTTACTGATCCACTTGTCTATTGATGGAAACGTAGGCTGTTTGCAAGTCTTTGTGATTGTGAATTGTGCTGTGATAAACATTGGAGTCAGATGACTGGTTGTGTTTTATTTCTTACCTCCTCTGGGTATATGCCAATAGAGGGATGACTGGGTCATAAGTAGATCAATTTCCATTTTCTTTAAGTATCTCCAGATTGCTTTCCACAGTGGCTGTACATATTTACACAACCACCAGCAGTGGAGGAGGGTTCCTTTTCACCACAGCCCCTCCAACATTAATTGCTCTCTGATTTTCTGATTTGGTCTAACCTCAGGGGTGTTAGGTGGTATCTCATGGTTGTTTTAATTTGCATTTCTCTTATGGCTAATGGACGGGAAAACTTTCTCTTGTGTTTGTTGTCCACATGGGTCTCCTCCCTAGTGAAATTATTTTCAGTTCTTTTCCCCACTTCTCAGGGGATTAACTGTTTTCCTCTTTTTGTAGGCCATGAGGGTGTTGTAGATTTTATTAATGAGCCTTCCGTCTGATGTGTCATTACTAAGTATCCTCTCCTCATCTGTGGGTTGTCTTGTCACCCTCTTGGGGTTCACCATACTTTCTTATCTACTTTGCTAATCTCTATGCATTTAGTCCATTTACAGTCAGTGTAACTATCAATGCCATTTTGCTGCATGTATTTTGATGCTGCAGGTTTCTTTGTTACACATACTTTTTTGTAGTGAGAAAATTTTGCTTGATTGTATGATTTTTATTATTTTCTTTGCTACTGTTGTTTTGGATCTTTGTGATTTTCCTCTTTTCTATTTTGATAAAATTTATTAACGTTATGTAGTCTGCACCACTGTGATAGCTACTGGCTGCACGTGGCTCCTGAACACTTGAACTGTGGCTAGTGCAACCAAGGAAACTGGGCATTTTAGTTCATTAACTAATTTAAATAATCATATTAGGCAGCTCAAGTTTAAAATGTTTGGCACTTAAAAAATCTTTATTTTCAAAGATGTATGATTTTAAACACTTGTAAAGGACCAATAAAAATTAGGTAAGGGAACGTAAAAAGAGATATGGTGGTCTATTTGCATGTAGTGAATGTAATAATATGCAACAAATCTTAAAGCAGAGATGCCAATTAGAGTCTGGATGGATTGACAGGGGGTTGTCATCACAGTGTCAAGTGGATCAAAATGCTTCTTCCCACGAGCAGGATGACTGGGCAAGTGGCCAATGACAAAAATGATTTTTCTCATCAAATAAGGATATTCCAAAGTGCTGACCTGAATTGGGGATCCCTCCTTTGTTTTGTAGTGAAATGGAAACACTGACAAAGTATTTTGAGCTGAATAGAGGCTCGTTACACAGTGGCCTTGCATAGAGACCTTTTTGTTCAGCAGTAGAAGAAAAGTGAGCATGTTAGCCAAAATCTAACTGTCCATGAATTTCCTCATAGACATCTTTGGTGCTCTATTTGGCTCCGGCTAAATAAAGGCAGCAGATGAAGCTGTGTAGAACTCTGGACATTGGATGAGGATCTGGCTCCAGAATCCATTCTCAGACCTACCATGGTACATTTATCTCTAAGGTCTCACATGTTGAAAATTCTGCCTAGAAAGCCGGCTTCAATAGGTCCCATATCTATACTCAATCCTGTTTTTAATCAATTCTACAGGAATTATATATACAACATTCTGTTGCTGACCACTTCATTATCTTGTGGTGTCAATAACATCACAAGGGTTTTAAACTTTTCTTCAACTATTATCTTTAAAATAAGCCATAGAAAGTTAGATTATCTCCAGGGTTTCAGCCATTTGATGCCAAGAGCAAGGAGGAAAGTCAGGATATAAAGTATGGAATGTTTGTGGGGACTAAAGAGTGTGATAGAGTTAGGGATCAGTATGATTCCCCCAAGACATTCCATAAATGATATTCCCTGGAAGGAAGGCACAAGACTTATGCTTTTCATTTTAAGCATTCTTAAAAATTTCATGACTGCTTCTACTCCAGAAAACACCTTATAGAAACTTCTATGTGACAATTATTATTCTAGGTTCTAAAAGCATATCAGAGTCTTTGGATGGTGCAAATGGTTAACACACACAGCTTCTCACTGGAAGACTGAAGGTTTAAGTCTACCCAAAAGTTACTCTGTAGAAAGGCTTGACTATCTATTTCTGAAAAACCATTCATTGAAAATCTTGTGGAGCACAATTCTGCTATGACACGTATGTGGTCACCATGAATTGGAGGTAAGTCAGTGACAACTTGTTTAGGGATATAACAATGAACTAAACAAGGAGAAATTCCTGTTCTCACAGACCTCTAATTTCATGCCCTTCAAAAAGTAAGAGAATCATGATATATTATTTGTCTCATATACATAAATTATCATTTAAAAATAACCATTTGATTCCAATTTGGAACAGTATCATGATGTTGAAAATTATTTTAGAAGGTTCACTTTTATTTTTACTATAGAAGAAAATAAATATTTCCTGGGAGGACTGAAAAAAAACAGAGGTAACATTTATTGAGCATTTGCTATCTGCCAAGAACAAAAAATTACTATGTAAATTGT
>NW_022103924.1:2245384-2248792 GCF_000313985.2 Echinops telfairi
AGCCAGTTAAATGTTCATGATGTGGGGTATTTTGTCATGTGGGGTGTGGTGATAGTAAAGGAGGCATTGCTTCAGGATAAACAGTGGAGAGAAGAAGGGGACTTATTACTCAGTGACTATAGCATACCTAGAGTCCACTCTCCCTTTGAACTTCTCACTAATAAATAGGTAATATATTTTCTAATTATTTCAAACAGTGTGAATTTAAGCATCTTATTACTTTTGGTGATCAAAATAACTAGTTAATACTGCAAGAGTCCCAGTGAAATATAGATTCCAATAGAGTAGGTCTAGGCTGAGTCCTGTCAAACAAGCTGTCTGGCAGTACCAGTATTGTTAGTCCTTAGATAATATAGAAGGTTAACAAATATCTAGAGACTCAAAGCCATGTATCCTAGCCAGAGACCTATAAAGACAAAGTTGAAGATTAGGAGGTCTGGGATACCAGTGAGAGTTGGAATGAGGCCAAGAAGAACCATGGAGTTCCACCTCAGCAAGGAGAGCAAACCATATGTTATCATATAGGACCTTTGGGACAGCAGCCCATGAAGCTCATGACCCTGACCACACAGTGCTGATGATAGCAAACAAAATTCCAACCTGGGATGCCTCCTCTAATCAGAAAGTTGCAACCACCCCATCCCATTACCATGTGATGAGCACTTGGGGGGTGAGGGGAAGAAATATGAAAAAAACAAGTTACCCCTGGATATCCAAAAGATGAGAAGAAATAGAAATACCCCAAACTGGCAAGTTAGGCATTTCCATCCTCCTCACTTACACCAATCTACCCATTTCCAATTAGGTCCCTTTAGAAAATAAAGATGCAATACATTAAATTTGTGTGTGTATGTGTGTATTCTGAAAGAGTGCATGTGAATTTGAGTTTACATAATATTAAATAGAACGTATACGAGTGCTACAGGATTTAAAAACTAGCAATCTGACTCTGAAACCCTATTGGTTCCCTATTTTCTGTTTTGTTTTTTACAAAGTTAGTAGCTAGTTGTTGTTAAGTTACCTCTAACTCATGGTGATACCATCCATATCAAAGTAGACCTCTGCTCCGTGGCTTTGTTTTCAGCAGTAGTAGATCACCAGGCCTTTTTTACAAGGATATCTCTGGGGAGACTCAGACCTCCAGGTTTTGGTTCGCAGCTGCACATGTTAACAATTTGAACCACTGAGAACTTCTCTCTAGTTAATAAAGAATGTCAATCATCCATCCTCTTTCCCTTACAGGGACTCATAGGAAGCATTGCTGATTGACACCAATCAAAAAGTCTCAACACAGTTTTCCATAGAACCACTACCAATTGACTCAAGGTGGCAAATAAATTGAAAATGGTTTGCAATTCTCTACATGGATTCAAATAGCAATTTTATGAACATCAGGAATTAAAAAAAGCTGACATCCCTCCAAATCACTACTGTGTCAGTCTGGGTTGACTACAGAAGCAAATCCAGAGACTCATATGTGTGTAAGAGGGAACTTTATATCAAAGAGTAATTTTATGTTAAGAAAACAGCCCAGTCTAGTCCAGATCAAGTCCATAAGTCCAATATTGCCCCAAATGTAGATTCTAGTTCATAAATTCCTCTTTAGACTTACGCAGCCATGCAATGATGCTGAATGCAGGAAGAGCACAGGCCAGTGGGTGGAAAGTCTTGTGGATCCAGTGGTGGTGGAAACATCTCAGCTGACGTGGGTCTCTACTTGGCTCCTCTAGCTCCAGGGCTCTGGCTCCATCAGCATAGCTCCAGATGTCTTGTCAGCAAGAAGATGAAGCAGAGAGTCTGAGTATGGCCGCCAGTGGGCTATTTACCTCCTTAGCGCCTCCAAATGAGGTCATCAATCTGTGGCTTGATTGACAGGTTAAACTCCACCCCTTCACTTTTAATAGTCTCAAGTGGACACCAGATTACTACCATCAAGTTGTTCAGAACTCATAGTGACCCTATAGGGCAGAGAAGACCTTTCACTTTGAGTTTTTGAGATTGTAAAATTTTATGGGAACAGAAAATGTCGTCTTTCTCCAGCATATTAGCTGGTGGGTTTCAACTGCTGAACTTCTTGTTAGAAACCCACTTGTAATCCATCTGCCATCTTTTAAAATTATTTTAGCATTCCTGAGAAAGTGTCAGTTGATGATGACATTTGTCGACAACCTGTTATAAAAGAAACTGCCAGGTAGGAACACCTCACCTCAGCAGGCTGGTATGTCACAGGTTGGGAAGCCCACTTTAGTTTTAGGAAGCAGTCAGCTTCAACCAGGCCTAAGTCCCTGAACATGCTGGCTGATTCCATTGCAGGCATTCCAGAAAGATTTTATTCCATCCCCCTGTCTTAACATACACCCTTCTGATGAAATCCACAGCATCTCAGCGATCCAAATCACCAGGTTTCTGAGAAAATGTGTTAAATCTGGACATCTTTATCATCCCCTTGGGCCCTCTAGGACTTTAAAAGTGACACACAAACCTAGCACTAACTCAGAAAAAACTTCCCAACTAAACTGATGTGTGGTCAAAGGAGCAGCAGTGTGAGACAGGAGATTGCCAAGAGCATGACTTTGAAACCAGACCTGATTTTAAATCTTAACTGTCACATGCTAGTGTGTCCTTGAATAGATTTCTTAATCTTTTGATGACTCAATTTCCACAACTCTAAGAAGCATAGTAGTAAAACCTGCTACTTCTTTTTGTTTTTCTTTGGGGTGGGTTGAGCAAGGTTCTCTAAAGAAACAAAACCAGGACACTTATGAATATATATATGGATAGGTCTATACAGCGAGAAGGAATATAACAGTTAATTTATCTACACAACAGTACAGAGGACTCAGTTCAATTCACTTTCATGGAACAGTTAATATATTGCACATCGTTCAACTCATATGGGTTGCTGGGTCCATGGTCAAGGATGGAGACAGTGGAGTCTTCCCTTAGGCAAGAGAGTCAGAGTCTGCCTGCACGCAGCAGAGAGCAGGGTGGGTCAGCAACAGTCAGTAGTATGGAGCTTATCGAAGCAGGGCATCATCATCTGAGTCCTTGGTTCCCCAACTACAAAGAAGGAAGGTCATTACTGTTGCTGACCCATGTGAGAAGTCATTTGTGCATTAACAAACTAGGCAGAAAGACCAATCTATTTCTGAAAAGTGAAAACCCTATAGATCACCACAAATTAGGAGCCAACATGGTGGCAGCCAATGACATTTAATCACTGTGAGCTCTTTTGAGAAAGGTGTCACTTCCACACAAAGCACAGTTTGATTCTTGTTCTTCTGTTCTTTTTGTACAGCCTGGATTATTAAATATAGTCTGAAATATCAGCTTGAATTGGAAGATCCATTTTTTCTTCTTTACTAACTTTTTATTGTGAATTGTGTGAAGGTTTACAGAGTAAAACAG
>NW_022103924.1:2249142-2251743 GCF_000313985.2 Echinops telfairi
TGATTGTGAGTTTTGTTCTACATTTTCTCCCTCTCTATCCAGGACCTCCTATTAGGTCTCTTTCGGAGCAGTCAGCAGTGGTAGCTGGGGATCATCCAGTCCTTCAGACCTCAGATTGGTACTATTCACTGGTCCACTGGACTAATTGATTCCTTGTGTCCGTTTCTCCCTTGTTCTTTGCTCTTCCAGAGAGAGACCACATAGATGTACCTTAGGCAGCCATTCATGAGCAATGAAGATCCCAGTCACTATTCACCAAAGTAAAATAAGAACATTGTCTTTGTGGACTATGTTATGCCAATGACCTTAGTATCTCCATCGATACAAGATGTTCATAAATACGCTAATAAATATATGAGAAGCATAGTTAAGCACATGTGTACATATTTCAAACATATATACATTCATGAGAATAGTCCAGTTCTCCCTGTAGCTGCTTAACTTGCATGTATATCAATGCATCCACTCATAGATTATTGTCACTGCAGGATTGTTTATGATTCTATTCACTTGAGTTACCTTTAACTCATCTATTTCCCAGAGTGGTAGATCATTTCAGTGGATTGTTTAAAATGCCCATTTTTTTGGTTTCTGGAGGAGTGCCATCTGTGCTACAAAATCTTCAATAAAAAAAAAGTTGACAAAGGTGAAATAAAAGAGAAAGCTTCTTTCCTATGGCCATGCTTAAGCTCAGCGGCTTTTGCGATGTCTCAAGGGATTTCTTTTGTTCTTTTTTCTTCTCCCAAACTACCTTCTTTGTTTAGAGGTCCCTAGTTGCCCTGCTGCTTTTCTACAGTGTCACTTATTGCTTTGCCAGAGACTAGCTGAATCCGAGGACACAAAGGGACAATGGGGCTCATTACCTGAGGCAAGAAGCCACCTGCAGGCATTTAGAGAGAGTACTTCTCAAATATCTTACTAGTTTGTGCAAAGGGCATTAAAGATAAGGGTGTCCACTTAGTTTCCTTGCTCAAAGTGAGGTGTGTGTGTGTGTGAATGTGAATTGCAACATCACTGAAAAACTGACAAGTGCTGAAGAAGTCAAAGGAATATGCATAAACAAGTCAGATAGAAAGAACAGAAATAGCAGGAAAGTCATTAGTCACCACTTTTACTCATTCTAGCCTGAAAAAAATCAAAGCGTCATTATGCTTAGAAGAAGCTTCCTTAACATTGTGCAGTATTCAATGGCACACCTTGTTTGCTGAAAGCCCAAAGGACCTGAAACATTTTCCAATGAAGCTCAGAGAGTATATACAGCTTTCAGTATGAATTACACATAAAGAAAACAAAAATCCTTATAACGACCTTCATGATAAATGAAGAAAGGACTGTAGTTGTCAAGGATTTTATTTTGCTTGTATCCACAATCAATGTCCTCAGAAGCAGCAGTTAAGAAATCAAACAGCATGTTGAACAAATTTGCTGCAAAAAAAACTTTAAAGGTATTCAAAAGCAAAGGTTTCATTTTAAGGACTAAAGACTATGGCACTTTGAATTAAGTCATAGGATATCCATCTGTATGCATTCCATTTCTGACAATGCCCAATTTTCTTACCCTCAACATCATATATTCTACAACAGAAAGGAAAGGGCTTGAAAGAAAACGAAGGCCCGCCCACATGATTAAAGCAGACTCTGTTTTGAAGGGGTAGTTTTGCCTCAGTTGTATTTTGAGTGCCTTCTAACCTGGAGGGCTTATCTTCCAGCACTGTAGCAGACAATGTTCCAGTGATAATCATAAGATATTCACTGCCAATTTCTGAAAGAAGTGAACCACCAGCTACTTCTTTTGGCTGGAAGTGCCACACCACGTGTGACCCTGCTAGTATCTGAAATACTAGTAGCATAGCTTCCAGGATCACAGCAACAAAGGGTATGACAGTCTGAGAAATCTAGATAGTCTGGGAGTCTAGATAACATCCCAGGAAATACTTTTATAACAGCAATTATAGCATGCCTTGTTGGATAATAAAGGAACAGTGTAATTTCTAAAATAGGTATTCTCTGGATCAAGAAACATAACTGGCAATGAGTCAAAAGCTCATGTAGGTCATAGTTGAGGTTTGTGACCTCAAAAAAAGCTGAGTTTGCACAGGCACAGATGTAGGCCGCTATCTGCAGGTCTAGTGACTTTTACCATGCAGATGAACACCCTGGAAATGCCTTTAGTGTTGAATGTTCCGTTCCAGAGAAAAGCACAGATGCCTTCCTGGAAGGCCTGTCTGGTGGACCAGAGAAGGAAGCTATTGACTCAGCTGCTGTGCTATTGGTAACAGGTCTATCAATATGGATTGGAAATGAGGGCAGGAAAAAAAACATTCTTAAAAAATGTAAATTATAGTAGTTCGGGGAAAATGGTGACCCGATAGGATGCACCATCCAGAGGTCCTGCTGCCAGACCAGAAAATTGGGAGCTCACAATCAGAGAAAAGCTAACTGACCACTGAGGAGGTGGGCAAAAGACCTGAACAGAAATTTCACAGAGTCTGAAATCCAAATGGCCAATAAACATATGAGAAAATGTTCCTGATCATTAGCCATAAGAGAAATACAAATCAAAACAACTATGAGATACCACCTAACAACCTCAAAGATAGC
>NW_022103924.1:2252101-2253598 GCF_000313985.2 Echinops telfairi
ATGGAGTACTATGCATCACTAAAAAGCAGCAATGAACGCATGAAGCATATCGCCACATGGGAAGAACTGGAGGAAATAATGCTAAGCGAAGTAAGCCAAGCACAAAAGGACAAGTTTAACATGAGTCCGCTGAGGTAAGTTCATATATATGTGTGTGTGTGTGTGTATATATATATGAAAGAACAGAGAGGTAAAGCCAAAAGGGGCACAGAGAAAAAGCTACTGTATACAAACTCTCCAAGGGTAAGGGCCAGGTAGTATGGCAGGTGCCAGACCAAATTCAGGGGTACATAGGGTAGCCAACCCCAAAGGGGGGGTGGGGAGGAACGGGGAAAGGAAAATTAAAAAAAAAAGGGTGGGGGGGATATGTGACAGAGGAATAGGGCACTGATCATCCAAGGGAAGGGGAAGGGTATTGTTTGTGTCTCCACAGGGAGAGAGGGAACAGATTTAAAGCCAGTGCCAGTTGAATGCAGCTTGTTGGCAAGGACTGGGGAGCCAGTGGAGGGGACTGAGGGCTTGGCCCCATGCCAGCTATGTGGACAACAGCCCCTCCCCCCAGAAGAAGCTACTTGAGAGGACTGCAATGAAGCTGCAGTTAGGGGAGAGGGGCATGTCTGATCAGAGCAAATGGGAGCATTTGGGGAGGAAGAGAGAGTGGAGCACATCCTGACCCACGAGGCCTGGAGGATGACATCCCCACTCTGAACAGCCTGTGGACAGAGTGGACAATATGGCTGATCCCACCATGAGACATGCCATCCCTTGATGGCCCCGGGCTCTAAGGGGGACAATGCTGGAGACTCAGTGTTGGGACTGGCCCAGACTGTCCCTGAGACACCGAGGCAAGCCACAAATTGTGTGTGGCAAAGCAACCGTGGAAGCAGAGCAGAGAGCCCCTGAGGGAGTACAAAGGACAGACTTGGGGGCCAGAGCATGGTACCCCATCGGTCTTGACTGAAGGACACGCCTAGAGATCAAAAATCAGACCTTGACCTATTTACAGGTTTTTCTTTCTGCTTAAATTTTGTTTTGTTTCGTTTGTTTGTTTAATTAACTTATTCTTCCATGGGTAATAGGTTTCCTTTTTTGTTGCCATCGCTGTGCTCTCACTGATTGCTTATCTTGCTATGGCTTGGCTTTTTATGCATATTTGTATCTCTACAGATCTATCTTGATAAGGTAGACTGGATGAATAGTCTGGAGGAGAAAACAATGGGACTAAGGTTCCAGGGGGGACATGGGAGAGGGGAGGCGGGGGGGTAAGGAAGTGGTGCTGAGCAACCCAGGGACAGGGGAGCAACAAGTGATCCAAAAACAGTGGCAAGGAGGGTGTGAGAGCCTGGTAGTGATTCAGCAAGGGCATTGTAACTGAGAGTAATCACTGAAACCCAAATGAAGGCTGACCATGATAGTGGGACAAGAGGAAAGTAAAGGGAAATAGAGGAAAGAACTAGGGGACAAAGGGTATGTATAGAGGTTTTAAGACTGGAATGT
>NW_022103924.1:2255051-2256054 GCF_000313985.2 Echinops telfairi
TGATGAGGGCAACAGGTGTACATAGGTGCTTGACTCAATGGATGTATGTATGGTCTGTGATAAGAAATGTACAAGCCCTCAATAAAATAATTTTAAAAAAAGAATAATGAAGGTAACAAATGTACCAATATGCTTTATAAAATTGATGTATGTATGGATTGCGATGAGTTGTATGAGCCCCCAATTAAAAAAAAAGAATAACAAAAAAAATGTAAATTATAAAACTAGTGATAATCGAGTTGATTCTAGGTCATGGCAACCCAAGTTGCATCAGGATAGAATTGTGTTTCATAGAGTTTTCTGTGTCTGGCTTTTGGAAGCAGATCAGTAGACCTTTCATTCAAGATGTCTGTGTGTGGAACTGAACTGCCAGCTGTTCAGTTAGCATCTGAGAGCATTAACTGTTTGCTCCATCCAGGGACTCTACCATGCTTATTCCCTACTCCAAATGGCAGTGCTCCAACCACCCTAGTACCTTCCTGAGCCCCATTCTCCTCACAGAGCCCCTACTTTCCCCCTGACCATTTTATTTTTGTACACTGCAGCTGGAATTTTCAGTGCTTGGATAAGGTGGTAGTGCTTAATTAAAGGGAACAAGATGTATGTTTGAGTTCATATAAATTATTTAGTACATGCTCAGAAAATGAAGGTAAGGGCAAGATAGCCATGCAACAAAGTACTTAGGAGCTTGTTAATGGGATCTTCTCTCTCAATCTTTAAAATATAGTTATCACCAATATCACCTTATATTCATTTAATCTATGTATTAGATATTGTGCTATTGTGCAATTTGCATATATTATCCTTAAAGGTAGTAAAATAAACTAAACCAAACTCACTCCCATTGAGTTAATTCTGACTCCTAGTGACCTTATAGGGCAAAGTAGAACTGCCCCTGTGGATTTCTGAAGCTATGAATCTTTTTTTTTAAATCATTTTATTAGGGGCTCATACAACACTTATCACAATCCATACATACATCAATTGTGTAAAGCACATTTGT
>NW_022103924.1:2257919-2260522 GCF_000313985.2 Echinops telfairi
ATACAATTGCTCTTTGATATAAAGTTCTCACACACATACGAGTGCCTCTAGATTTGTTTTTCTGGTCTACCCAGACTAACACAGCTCCTTACAGGTGGTAAAATAGACATCCAAAATTCCATTGCCAGCAAGTTGATTCCAGTTCATAGCAAGCATAGAGAACAGAGAAGAATGGCCCCATAGGTTTCCAAAGCTAAAATACTGAGGGAAGGAAATGGCTTCATCTTGGTGCAGCTGATGAATTCTGATCACCAACTTGCCAGGAGTTGCACCAGTTTTTAAGACTCTGGTTATTACTCACCAAAGTTGACTGTAGAATATTGTTTTTGTGGATTAGCATTTTAACCATTTAAGTGTACAATTCAGTGACACTGCTTACATTCACCATATTGTGCAACAATCACCATTATTTATTTCCAAACTGTTTTCATCACTCCAAACAAAAGCTCAGTATCCCTGAAGCAATAACACCCCATGGTTGCCTCCTCTCATTACTAAATAACAAAGAATGAACTTTGATCTATGTGTATTTCCTATTCTAGATATTTCATAGAAGTGGAATCATGTAATATTTGTAATTACCTCACATAGTGTGATGTTTTCAAGATTCACCCATGTTGTGGCATATGCCAGAACTTCATTTCTTTTTACAGTGAGGTAATATATTGTATTATAGAGCTGCAATGGCAGTGGGTTTTGGGGGGTATGTAAATACCACATTTTGTTAACCATCTGTTGATGGACACATGCATTACTTTCACCTTTTGACCTTTTGGTATAATGTTGCAATGAATATGTACAACCATCATCCACTTAACTCCTTTTGCGGGTTTGGAGCATAAGAGGAGGCTTCTAAAAATTATTGGAAAAATTGAATGAAAGAATAATGAAATTTTTTCATGAACTTTTTGAGTCCCCACTTGTATAGCCAGGAGTATAATTGTTAAATTATATTAAACCTGTTAACTTTTGGAGGAAAGCCCAACTGTTTTTCACATGGTTGTTTTATTTTGTATTCCTACCAGCAATTATACTGTTAATCTTACAAGAACTATATGAGGTATGTATGTATGTATGTATTATTATTTTCATTTTACAGAATAGGAAACGAGTTCAGAGAAGCAAAGCAATGTTCCTAAGGTAAATTAAGTGGTTGCAGAGCCAGGATCCCAAATGGTGTCAGTTTGACACCAAGCCCACCTGTCTCCTAAACCATTGTGCCGAGGAGGATGTCTGAGGATCCAGAGTGAGTGCTGCTGTCCTCTTACACTTCATATTTGTGGCAAGAGCAAGTTCCTCTCCAGATGGGAGCCCTTGAGAAGCCAGCATGGCATGAGGGGAAGATCATGAGGGGGAACCTCCAGTTTTCATCTGAGAATAAATTATAATTTTTTTCAGAAACATTTAATAACCGGTTGCTATTGAAGTGACTCCAATTCTTGCAATTCCAAGTTCTGAAAGTAGAACTATCCTCTACAGGGCCTTCAATGCTGGCATTTTCAGACATTTCAGATTTCGGGTCGATCACCAGGCCTTTCTTCCAAGATGCCTCTAGGTAGACTCTAAATGAGCAGTGGAGCAAGATCACCCTTTTGAAGCACCCCATGAATGAGCCCTGAGTGTACAATGGTTATGTACTTGGCCGCTACTCAAAGTCTGCCATTCTAACCCACCTCAGGGAAAAAATATTGCAACCTGATTCCATATGGATGTATAGCCTTGAAAACCATGTGGAGCAGCTCTCCTCTGTTCTTTATGGTCACTGGGAGTCAAACTTAACTTGATGGCAGTGTGTTTGTTTTTACTGGATATTACCCAAGGGCTCCAGAAACATTAATGCTTTTTACAAATAGTTTTTAAAAGCAGGTTACCTCACATGTGCATAGCACTCTATGAGGAATGAAAGATTTTGAAAAATAGTTTACAAACCTAAGTATTGTGATACACAATAAGCTTTAAGTCTTTTGGGTCTATAATATTGTTATCCCTATTCTTTTGAGTTGAAAAGTGAGGCCAAGAGAGCATGTGACTGTGCTAGTATAGGGTTGACTAGGGAGATGATCGTAGGGTGTTTGTGGGCTGTAGTGTTTACCTGTGGAGTTGCTAACTGAAATGTCTACAGTCTGAAACCACCAGAGGCTCCAGGGAGAAAGATGGAATATTCTCCTCTCACAAGGAGTTGTGGAGCTCATGAAGATGAGTGTAAGAAGGAAATGTTCTGTATCAATTGTGGGGATAATTGCACAAATCTGAATTGAACAATTCGATCAAATGACATGTGAAGTATATCCCAAGAAAAATGTAATAAACAATAAATTTTAAAAATAGTCTTGGAGAATCGGGCAGTTCTCCCTGTCCTGAAGGATCACGGAGTCAGCAATGACTTGATGCCCGGGAGTTTGGTTTGGTTGAGTCTCATAAGCAGCCCTAGGCCTGATGGTTGGCATGTTGAGCTGCTAACCACAAGGTCAGCAACTTGAAGCTACCAGCTGTACGGGGGGAGAAAGACGAGGCTTTCTCTTCGATAGAGACTTACAGTCTCAGAAAGGAATTGGCTCGATGGCAGAGGGGTGTTTGCTTCAGTTTCATGTTCTTCCTACTTC
>NW_022103924.1:2260674-2266284 GCF_000313985.2 Echinops telfairi
GGAGAAAGTTATAACAAAATTACGATGGATTTACTTTGACTGATAGACAAATAAGGTTAGGCATTCAAATATTATTTTGAAATTTTTAAAAAAGAGCATCTACTCCATTAGCAAGAGAAAGCAGCAAAGATCACAGTGTTTAGTGGTTTGAATGCAGCGGTGTCTAAAAAAACTGCCATCAGTGACCTTTCCTTAGGTAGCCAATCTGTCCAGAACTTTCTAACAACTTAGGGTATTGACAAACGCCCCTATCAGAACAACCACTGTGAGTTCTAAGCCATTTGTTGCTTGACCATCTTAGCAGGGTTGTGAAAAGACACAGAAAATGATGGGCTAAAATCAAAGAGAGTGGATGTAGCAGGGCAGGCAGCTGACCTACCTGGTCACCTTCAGGGCTGATTTCCATGGGTGCCAAATGCACAGAAAATGCCGTGTCTTCAGTTTCTCTATAGCCACTCGTTCACGGGGCAACATTTCAGTTGAAAATTTACCAGATATGAATGGCAAAGCTCTATATGGGTTATACAGCACCCTCAACACCTACTCCACGCCAGACTGTGGGTTCCTGGGACTGAGAGGTGGATGACAAGCGTGCAAACAAAAAGGCTTTAAAGCCATCCGTCCACCTGCTGGAGTGTTCAAGCAAAGGCCATTCCCCAGACGTACGTAAACACTCCGAGGGGAAGAGTACTCCCAGTCAGCAAGCACCACAAACCTCTGGGAGGGAAAAGAAACTGGAGTCCAGAGTTCAGTAGGCAGAGAGCAGTCATAAGAGATGGCCTGCGTTGTTTTCTTCAACAGCTGATCAGCTTTGGCCAGCTTCCTCCCTAGGTTGGCTGGGCCACAGACAGAGGAAATAAGGCCTAGTCCAACCTTAGCCTGCCAAGCAGGGCTCGTAAAATCCCAGACGCCTTTTAAAAAGTAATAAAGGGAACTAGGACCAGAACACCAGACCAGGGCAGGACCAAGGTAAGGAGAGGAGAGGAAAGAACGCTGGGTGTTTAGCTTCTGTAACAGTGGGCCAGGGCAGGGAGGTGCGGTGGTGGTGGTGTTCAAGTTATTCTTTTAATAGAGAAAAATGAGGGGAGCGCAGGCCCCTAGGCTAATAGACCACATGCAAAGCCCACCTCTGCCTAGCTCTCCCCTCCTGGCTTGCTGGTATCCAAGCACCCTAGGGGATAGCTCCATCCTAGACCTAGCTCACAAGCAGCAGCCTAAACCTCCGCTATTTCCCCTCGCTGTGAGACAATGTTGGGCACTGTACAGCATTCTGGATTCTGTCCAACACTATGCGTGCGGGGGATGGGGTGGGGGTGGGGGTGGGCGGCTTGTAAAGGGCGCCTTTGAAAAACGAGGGCCCCCTCACCTTCCCTGATCAGGGACAAACTAAGAAATCTCTTCTGCAGTTTACTTCTCTCTTTAGAGAAATGTTTTCACCGGGCTGGGATGTCTGTTGGCAGGGAGGGAGGGTTGGCGGGATCAGCAACAGGGAACACTGTGCATTCACCCAGAGGAGGCCACACACGGAGACCCAGGAGTGGAGCTTTGTGCGCTTGCCCTCCCACCCCCACTCCCTACCCCCACCCCTTAACAAATAGGGGAAAACAAAGAGAAATTTTCAGACCATCTTTCAACATGAAGCAAACCCACGGCAAACATGACAAAATCTTGGCTCTCCTTCAGGCAGCCACAGAACCTTTAGAAGTGTATTAGAAAGTCTGGGCGGCATTAACCCTGTATGTGCCACCTGGCTTTGTGTTCTTCACATGGAAATGAAGGCAGACCCTGGCTTTGGGGAAAGCCTCACAAAGAATGCAAAATGATGCTCCACATAGTTTGCAAGAAGGGACTAGCAAGGCGCTGTCTGAATATTCAAATTGCATTAAAATAATGTCACAATGACATTTTGCATACCAGCACTTGCACGACAGTTATTCAGTATTATCTCAACTTTAATAAGGAAAAGCTTAGAAGCCTGTACAACATTGTTCCTTGCAGCACTGTTCACAATACCCAAAATATGGACACAACCCTAAATTTCCTTCAGCAAGTCAATGCGCAAACAAAATGTGATCCATACACACAGTGGCATACGCAATACCATCCAGTCGATTCCCACACTGTGACCTAACAGCCCGGGGTAAGACTGCTCCTGTGACTGGGACGCCTCACGCTGAGTGGTTGTTGGTTTCAAACTGCTGATGTTGCGGTTAGCAGTCCGATGCGTGATCCACTATGCCATGGAAAACGCACAGAGCCTAGAGATTTTAGTGGTTATCAGGGACGGGTAGCTTAAGAAACTCAAACCAAACTCACTGCCATTGAGTCCATGTTCAATGGGTTTCCAAGGTTGTGAGTTTCTGAGACAGTTATGCTTCATGAGAGCAGAAATCCCACAGGGGTTGTGTGGCTGGGTGTGTGTGGGGGGAGGGCCATATTGCTTCGGGGCCATTAAGGTGAGGACCAGGCTGGTGAACCAGTAAAGGTGTAGGGTTCTTTTTCTTCCTTATGCTTATTGGTGTTTTAAAATCTACTATAAGTTCTCAGAAACTGGCAGAGCCTGTTCTACCCTGTCCTATAGGATCTCTATGAGTCAGAATAGTCATGATAACATTTTCTTTTAGAACATAAGGTATTTTGTAGGTTAAATCAAGAATCTCATTGATCAGGGTCTGGAGTACCTTGTCTCAGTGAGTCCTGGGAGATGGGACTTCTCAATGAGAGAGGCAGTACAGAGCTTTCTCTCCTAGAGTGGGGGTCGCCAGGGATCCCAGGAAACTTTACAAAGCACTCTGACATGTCAGAATCTGGGCGAAGGGTGGGGCTATGTAATCTGAGAAAGCTTTGTGGACCACACACCATGCTCTGGGCCCCAGCGCTGAGAACCACTGCCTCAGACTTCCCACTTTATTGTCATGTGCCACACACCCTAAGCCCATTCAGATCTAAGCCTTGACTATCAATGTACTGGCCTGGAAAGACAGTGTATGACACACAGTATTCAATGTGCTTCTCTATAGCAAACAGGCCCATTCACTGCTACTTAATTTTTCTGCTAAAGACACCATTCCACAATTCAGATTCATGTGAGTGATGGAGGAGCCTAAAGAATAACAGATCGCCTTGTCACTATCTTAAAGGTACTGCGCAGGCCGGCACTGATGAGACTATTGACAGTAGACGCGTATAAGGTGGGCCAATGGCATCAGCAGTCTGACTATTAAAATGAACCCATCACCTGGCAGCTTGGTGAGTGCTGTGCCAGTGGGGCAACAGTCAGGAGCATCCCTGCCTGACATTCCTCTCTCTCTAAGCAATAACAGGAGAACGACTCATTAAAACACTGCCAAGGATGTAATCATTTTAACTTAATCATTAGTAAAAGTCCTTATTTACATCTTTTGTTGTCTTGTCTCAAGGGCAAGGAAAAGAAGACAGACAGGTGCATGAACCATCCCTTCTTTGAATTTGGGGGCTAGTCAGAACTCTTTCAATTTCAACTAACTTAAATAAGAAAATGGGAAGCTACTGACTTATGTCACTAAAAAGCCTTCCCAGGTACAACTACATCTCGGCTCATTTTATTCATCTCTCAACTCAGCTTTCCTCACTCCCAGTGCTTTTATCAGGCAGGTTCATTTGGGGGCATGAATGCTAAGAGGTTTAGGCTTATTCTTCCTCCTCTCAGAAACCCCAGAAAAAAAAGAGTTTGTTTTTCCACAACAATTCAAACAAACCTCCCAGAAGTGAGTCTTATTAGCTAGATTTGGATCACATAAGTCAATCTGAACCAATTACCAGCACCCGATTTGTCCAGGTGACCAATTTGCTCAGGAGACCAGCCTGGAAGCAATCACTGTGGCCACAGAAAATCCAGCCTCGGATAAGCTAACTCTTCCCACCACTAAGTCAGTCACTTAGGCCAAAAGAACCCATGCACCGATTAGTCAGACTTGTGCCAGGTGCCCACTCTGGAATCTAGACATGACCATAGCCAGAGATTGAAAAGCAGTGAAAGGAGACCTCTTTAAAAAAAAAAACGGATTCTATGATTAAAGCAAGATGGAGTAAATCTTAGGCAGGGAAAAGAATAATTGCCCAGTTGAGGATCTATTTATCAGCAGGCTTATGTTCACAAGAGGTCTGTTTTGAGGGCTCGCAGTGAAAGTTGTCTAGCTGAGTTGATGCCCCCAACTTCTGATGTGACACATTTGCATAGGGAATGATTGTGCCTCTAAGCAGCCTGAGGAGTAAACTGAGGCTGTGGTAGGATGAATTGTCCAGAAGCCCAAAATACCCCTATGGCTTATGGGAGCAAAAACTAGGATTGGCATCAACTCTTCTTGATAAGCTCTGTGTCAGGTAAAACACTAATTGAGCCTTAAGTCACAAGATCTACATTTAATTTTTTAAAAGAAAATTTTAATGTAGCACAATTCAAAGTTTATTGTGACTTATACTCTAATACTTTTCACTTCTCACTACATGGTACCTTGCCTCCAAAATGGTAATTATTTATTAAGCACATGCTGTATGCTGTATGTCTTTGAACTACATCAATGAATAAAACAGATGAAGATTTCTGCCTTGTCGTGTTTCTCTTGCATTTATGTGGGGGAGTGGGAGCACAATAAATAGAATAAATCAGTAAATACTAAAATATGTTAGAAAGTGGTGTTAGGGAAAAGAAATGAAACGTAGAGCAACTGAAGGCAACTATTTCAAAAAGAATTCAAGAAGTGTCTATTCCAAGAGTTTTAGAAATATTCTTTTTCTATGACTCTCCAGGGATCTTAATAAAGGGTTAACCTCGGTCTATAAAGAATTCTTTTTCTATGACTCTCCAGGGATCTTAATAAAGGTTTAACCTCAGTCTATAAAGAATTTTGGTCCTAATTTGGCATCACACCCAAATTGGAAGCTCAGAGTTTGGGTCTACAATGACCAGGATGTTTAAGATTTTTCCACCAGAGAAGTAGAACTAATTACAATTACTATTATTGTTAGTTGCCATTGAATCGTCTCTGACTCAGGCAACCTCACACACAACAGAACTAAGCTCAGCCCTGTGTCATCCTCATGAGCACCAGCATCTTTGAGTTCATTGTTATGCCCATGTGTAGAGTCTTCCAACCCAACGTGCTCATCTTCAGGCATTGTCTTAGACAACATTCTGTTGTAATCTACTGGGTTCTCATTGGCTCATTTTCAGAAGCAAATTACTATATCTTTCTTCATAGTCTGTCTTAGTTTGAAAGCTGTGCTTAAACTCATCCACTGTGGGTGATTTTGGTGGCATTTGAAATAATGGTGGCATAGCTACCAATACCATAGCAGCATGCAGGCCCCACAGTTAAGACAAGCTGACACAGACAGGTGATGATAATCACGAATACCAATATGATAATATGGTAGTTACATAATCTCTTGTTAACTTGATGAATAGAGTGAAGGGGTGGAGTCTAGCCTGTCAAGACACAGCATGATGGTGCCTCCTTGAGGGCATGGCCTTCTCATGAGGATTCTGGAAACTTCCTCTCTTTCTCCCTGGAGGTGGGCTACACTCTCTCTCTGCTTTACCTTCCTATTGAAAAGCCACATGGATTCACA
>NW_022103924.1:2268278-2269708 GCF_000313985.2 Echinops telfairi
TTGTCCCCCGGAGGGCTATGGGTCAGTGAGGGATGTCATGTCTCATAGTGTGGCCGGCCATATGGTCTTCTCTATGGATTGGCTATTCTGAGCAGAGATATTGTCCTCAAGGCTTACTGGGCCTGTATGAGTTCCATTCTCTCTTCCTCCCCCTTCATTTGCTCCCTTGTGCTCTGATCAGACATGTCCCTCTCCCTGAGCTATAGTGTCAGTACTGACGTCTGAAGTAAATTCTTCTGGAGGTAGGGGAGGGCTGTCCACATAGTTAGAATTGGGGCCAGCCCTCAGACCTCTCCACTGGTTCCCTGTTTCATGCCGGTATGTTGCAATCACATCTTGAATCACCGGGTTGACATCTGGTTCTTCTTTCCCTGTGGAAATATAAACAATACCCTCTCCTTGTGCCCTGTTCCCCCACTACCCATGTAGTTTTCCCCCCTTTTTACCCCTTCTCTTTAGTTGACTGCCATATGTATGCCTGGATTTGGTCTGGTTCCTGCCATACTACTTGGACCTCACCCCAGGAATGTTTGTTGGGGTAGCTTTTTCACTATGTAGCTTTTTCACAAAAGTAGCTTTTTCACTATGCCCATTATGCATTTTTTTAAGCTTACCTCAGCAGACTCATGTTGCACTTGTCCTTTTGTGCTTCGCTTATTTCGCTTAGCTTAATTTCCTCCAGTTCTACCCATGCAGTGATATGCTTCATGCGTTCATCACTGGTTTTTAGGGATGCATAATACTCCATTGTATGTATGCACCACAGTTTTTTAATCCATTTGTCAGTTGATGGAAATTTGGGTTGTTTTCAACTCCTTGCAGTTGTGAACTGTGCTGCAATGAACATTGGAGCACAGATGTCTGGCCATGGTTTGTTTCTTGATTCTTCTGGGTATATGCCCAGAAGATTGTAGGAGGATTGCTGAGTGTTTCCATCTGTTTTAGATATCACCAAATAGATTTCCATAGTGACTGTACATACCTACAAGTCCACCAGCAGTGGATGAAATTGCCTATCTTGCTACATCCCTCCAACACTTGTTGCTTTCTGATTTTTTGAATTGGGCTATCTTTGAGGGTGTTAGGTGGTATCTCATAGTGGTTTTCATTTGCATTTCTCTTATGGCTAATGATCGGAAATGTTTTCTCATATGTTTATTGACCATTCAGATTTCTGCCCCTGTGACACTTCTGTTCAGGTCCTTTGCCCACCTCCTCAGTTGGCAATTACTTTTTTTCTTTTTGGAAGCTAGCAAATTATTGTAGATTGTAGTAATAAGGCCTCTGTCTGATGGGTCATTGCTAAAGAAGTTTTCCCAGTCTGTGGGCTCACTTATTACTCTATTGGTGAATTCTTTCGATGTACACAGGTGTTTTATCATCAGTATATCCCACTTGTCATTTTGTGCCTCCTCTGTATTTGTGTCCTT
>NW_022103924.1:2271385-2272330 GCF_000313985.2 Echinops telfairi
TTTGTCTTCAGCGACATATTTTTTAATTCTGAAAAATTTCATTTGTTCTGAACATTTTTGTGCTCCTCCTTCCTGTCTGCTCTTCCAGGTTTCTCTTTTCTTATTGAAGTTCATCTGATGAGGTTCCTGTCACCCTTTTTCTTGCAGAAGTTGATGCACCTCAGCCCGATCCATATAGTAAAACAATGATCATTTAGGCAGAGACCTTAGTTCTTGCTTAAATCTCCTAGCCCTAACCAGATTCTGCATACACCAAACCACTGCAACATTTGAGAGTGGGGAATTTTCACCACAGGGAATTCTGAACAGGACGCATTTATCAAACTTGTGAGACTCTGTCAGGAAGGGTGAATGGGAATAGTTAGTGTTAGCTGATTTTAATGAATTTGCTGTGCTGTTGTTATTAGATGTCATGAGTCAATTCCAACTCACAGTGACCCTACCCACAACATGAGGAAACATTGCCCAGTTGTGTGCCATCCTCAAAATTGTTCTTATGCTAGAGTAAATTGGTGCAGCCACTGTGTTAGTCCATTTTGCTTACAGCCTTCCTATCTTTTTCTGCCCCTCTTCTTTACAAAGCATGGTGTGCTTCCCCAGGGACTGGTCTTTCCTGATAACATGTCCAACGTATGTGAGGTAGTTAGTTTATTGTGCCAACACAATAAACACATGTGGGATTAATTGAAAAGCAGAGAGAAAAATGGCTCAGCGAGCCTCACCTTTTTTGTCTCTTGCTCTCATCGGACCAGTGTGTGACTGCCTTGCTTGTTCTTTGCCTCAATTTACAAGGTACACTACCTGTGGGACACCTAACCCGAGGACTGTGTCACTGTAATTTGAGGTTCCTTCAAGACCTGCTTCGCCACACCATTGGAATTTACATCTCTTGAGCTGGGGACTGTCGGACCCTGTCATCTGCCTGACTATTGGTGACCTGCCTTG
>NW_022103924.1:2274003-2275500 GCF_000313985.2 Echinops telfairi
AGAGTGTGGCCCACCTCCAGGGAGAAAGAGAGGAAGTTCCCAGAATCCTTGTGCAAAAGCCATGTCCCCAAGGAAGCATCACCAGTCTGTGACCTGATTGATAGCTAGATTCCACCCTAATACTTATTTATCAAGTTGACATGAAATTATGTACCTATCACAGACCAGTAATTGTTTCCAGTGCTTCATCCGCCTGTTGAAACATTTCCATGTGTATTTCTTCAATTCCTAGAGCCTTGTTTTTGGCTAAAGTTTTCAGTGCAGCTTCAGTTTCTACCTACAGAATCATTAGTTCTTGTTCATATGCTCCTTCCTGAAATGGTAGAATGTCGACTAGTTTTTATTATTGTTATTATTAATCATTTTATAACAATCCATCATTCAATTGTATTAAGCACACTTGTACATATATTGCCATCAACATCGACTAGTTGTTTTGGTACAGTGACTCTGTATATTATTTCTATCTTCTGTTGATGCTTCTTGCATCATTCAATATTTTGTCCATAGAATCGTTCAATATTGCAACTTGAGGCTTGAATTTTTCTTGAGTTCTTTCCGTTTAAGATATGCTGAGCATGAGAGGGAAGTTTTGCTTGAACTGACAATAGAACCCTGGGGTGCTGCAAGACCTGTTCTAGCATCCAGGTCCCCCAACTTGGCCTCCTCACTCATAAATCTGGTGATCACACAATGAGCTCTTCACGTAGGCGATCCTACATCAGATGAGAGCCATATTTCCAGCAGTCCTCATGATATCTCTTTCTGTGACTCCTTTGCACAATTCTCTGCAGAGTGTGTGCCCCTTAGTTACCCTCCTCCTCCACTTTTGTTCTCTGCTGGTGTTCTATCTCCTCCTGGTTAGCCCTTTATTACCTCCAATCAGTGTTCCTTCCCTGCTTATATTCTGAGGCATCTCTGGGTGAGTGGGTTTGAACAGCCCACCCATTGACTTGTTAGATTAACAATATGTTTTCATATTTGTGATGAACTCAATATATGCTGGGGAAGAAAAGTAACGATAATCTATCTTGGTGGGTTTTGTTGTTTGTTTTTTTCCAAAGACAGATTTGAACTGCAACCAAAAGATAACTTCTGAGTATTCCAAGTCCTTGTTGTACTATTCTAACCCAAATCATTAGGAAAGAATCCTCTTGGCTGAAGGGAATGTTTAGAAAAATGCTAATTATAAGTTTATTTAGTCTTTACCAGGAGTGCTATGTTGTGGGGAAGAACGTACGTTCACCTAATGTGTAATAGCTGAGTCATTGTCTTAGGAATAGAGAAATGTACTGGATTAAGATCACGAATTAAGTGACTCTGCCTTTATGGCCAAAGACAAAGGGGAACACTGAAATGGTAAACTGACAGAGGGTCATATTGAGATGGTAAACTAGATAATTCTAGATAAAATAGAAATATCAAGACTATTTCTTCCCCTATAGTCCTATGGTTTCAGTGGGCATAGACACTCTCTTTTTGATATTATGTCAATCA
>NW_022103924.1:2276689-2278575 GCF_000313985.2 Echinops telfairi
CAATATTTGAATTATTGGGGTCCCTGAAAAGGAAGAAATAAATAAGCCTATAGTTTAAACAATAAAGGAATTCTTGGAAGAAAATTGCCCCAATATCACAAAGGAGCTGATGATAACCATTCAGGAAGCAGAAAGAACACCAATAAAATTAAACCACCCAAATAACACATCAAGACACATAGTAGTCAAATTATCCAATTTTAAGGACAAGGAGAGGATCATGAGAGAAACTAGAGAGAGAAAAATCAGTCACTTATAAAGATAAACAGATAAGAATAAGCTCAGAATTCTTTGCAGAAATATGCAGGAAAGAAAAAAATTGTAGCAATGTATTCCAAAAGTTGAAAGCATTTGTTTACATCGCAAACCCATTCCTAATAAAGACTCTCAAGAAGAGAGAATTTAGAAGGGAAAATCCTCAATACAATAAAAACCATATCCGAAAAAATCAATAGCCAATGTTACATTCAATGTACACTGATTAAGTAATCAAAACAGGATGTCCTTTATCTCCACTTCTATTCAACATCGTGCTGGAAGTCCTAGCCAACACCATAAGACAATGGCAAGATATCAACGGTGTTTGACTGAGTAAAGAAGAAGTGAAACTTTTCCTATTTGCAGACGATGTGATTGTACACATTGAGACTCCTAAGGGGTCCAAAATAGGATTGTTGGAAACAATAGAGGAATTTAGTAGAGTAGCTGGATATAAGATGAACAAGCAGATATCAATTGGATTCCTACATACCAGTGATGGGATTACAGAAAAAGATATCAAGGCATCAGGATCATTCAAAATAGCCACATAAAAGCTGAAATACCCAGGACTAAACCAAAACCAAAACCAAAAGACCTATATGAAGAAAAATACGGAACATTACCATAAGAAATGAAAAATGATCTACAAAAAATGGAAGCATACTCTGTACTCGTGGATCACAAGACTCACTATTGTTACAATGTCAATACTACCTAAAGGAATATTAAAATTCAATGTAATCCCAATCCAAATTCCAGCATCATTCTTCAAAGAAGTGGGAAAACTGATTACCAACTTCCTATGGAAAGGAAGAAGCCATGGATAGGCAAAGGAATCCTCAAGAAGAAGAACAAAGTAGGTGGTTGCACTACTTGGCCTCAAAACCTACTATACAGGCACAGTTGTCAAAACAACCTGGTACTGGTATAAAGGTAAATACTCAGACCAATGGATCAGGACAGAAAACCCAGAAATAAAAACATCCTTTTACAGACAACTTATTTTTGACAAAGGCCCCAAAAATATTAAATGGAAAGGAGATTCCCTCTTAATAAATGGAGTTGAATATCTGTATATCCACTTGCAGAAGAATGAAACAAGACCCACATCTCCCTCCACAAACAATAAGAAACTCAAGGTGGATCAAAGACTTATATGCAATACTCAAAGCTACCAGAATCATCAATGAAAAAATTGGGGCAAAGCTAGGATCTCTAGTGCAGGGAATACACAGGCTATCAGAAATAACTAAGGAAACACACTCTAGAAGATAAAACAGATGCATGGGACCTATTAAAAATAAAACACTTGTGTACATTGAAAGACTTCATTAAAAGAGTAAAAAGAGAACCCACAGGCTGGGGAAAGGATATTTAATAATGACATAACAAAGGACTAATTACTAAAATCTACAGAATTTTACAAGCTTGCAACAAGAAAAAAACTAATAAATCTCTGAGAAGGTGGGCCAAGAACCTGCACTGACGATTCACAAAGGATGGCACTTGAATGACTAAGAGATACATGAGGAAATACTCCCGGTCACTATTCATCTGGGAAAGGCAAGGCCAAACAACCATGGGATACCACCTAATGCTCATAAGTGCAGCCCAATTAAAAAAAA
>NW_022103924.1:2279633-2281355 GCF_000313985.2 Echinops telfairi
GAGATAAAAGGGAGATGACATCAAGGAGTCCAGGAAGGCAAAGTATGTTTGGAGACTGATTATGGAAGCAAATATACAATTCTGCTTGATATGATTGAACTATGGATAATAGGGCATATGTATTAACTCCCAAGTTAGCAAGTTAAATTTTTTTTTAAAAGCATAGATCCAGGAATGGGTTTTGGGCTCACACTAAATCCTAGCTCCAACTTAAGAACAATTAGTTTTTACATCATGGCCCTGCTCTAAACTCTCCCTCAAGAAGGGAACACAGAAGATACAAGTGCTATAGCAAAATGTGCTGATGAGTTTAGTTGGTGCCCGGCTATCAGATATAGTAGTATCTGGGGTCTTAAAGGCTTGTCTCCAAACAAGCAGCCATCTAAGAGAGATGTCAACTAAGTCCTCATGGAAGAAGCACACCATCATCAGTCACCAAATGATTGGAATCCATATAATCAGAAGTTGAAGGAGGAATCAGTATCAGAACCAATGAGAATCTGGTTTGTACAAGGCTGTGGATGACAGTGGGAGCCCAAGACTCATTTGTGGAACTACCGAGGAAATATGTCTCTGGAGAACTCCCCCTATCTCAATTGAGGGATGGGAGGAATATGATAACTAAACAGGGTGCTTTGGAGAGAGGAATATAGATAAAAGGCATAAATCTGACCTGAACAGTTAGAACTTTGTCTGTAGATCTCCCCAAGATGCAGGCTACACCTGATCTGATTTCCAAAATTTCTTGTATTTTTGGTTTGTATTTGCTCATAATAGAGTGTATCTCAGAGGTGTTATGTCAATGGAAGTCACCATCTTGAAGTTGTGTTATATGCTTTTCCATTTTTTTGTATATTAAACCCAGGATTGATGAACCTATAGGGGCAGAAAGCAGAATACGGGGTTCGGCGAGATGGGGTACAGTGGTGGTGGTGGAGTAAAAGTGAGACAATATCAACGAGTCCATGTAGAAAAAGAATGGTTGGAAACTGAGTATGGCAGCAATTGAACTTGACGTAATTGAAATATGGAATGATATATGCATGAAGTCCCAACTAGAAGAAGAAGAAAAAAAACAAGAGGAAGTTAGGTGTGGTGAGCTGCTTCTGAAAGGCCACAGCTTTGAAAACCTAAGAAATGTAGTTCTTTGCCACACACGAGGCCACCGTGAGTCAAAACTGACTGGATGGCGACTGGTGCTGTTTCCGGGCTTTTGCTGAAAGTAAGAATACCATTCCTAACTCTGGCCTCAAAAGTCTTAGTTGAAATATGTTGAGGGGTCTTGGGTTGCTTGACACTCTTTCTTCGGCATCTGCTCTTAGTAATTCTTATTCTCAAACCTCCATAGAATGGAGGAATGGGGGAGGCCTGTGTCTCACTCCGTTTTGAATGCTATTGTACTAGGTCTCTCTCTCTTGGGTTGTCATGAACATTCTTGATATTCGAGACATTAAGAAACCTAGAAAACTAGACATGAACCACCTGCTTAGAACTAACTTTTAGACAAAATTCTCAGAGTATACCATGCATCAGAATCAGCTGGGGAGTTCACAAAATTGAAAATTTCCAACCCATGCTGGGTTCTTAATATACTGATCTGTTGTGGCCCCTGTCGTCTTCATTTTTAACAAGCTCC
Organism: Echinops telfairi; assembly: GCF_000313985.2. Taxonomy (NCBI): domain Eukaryota; kingdom Metazoa; phylum Chordata; class Mammalia; order Afrosoricida; family Tenrecidae; genus Echinops; species Echinops telfairi. The sequence continues at coordinate 2,281,270 of NW_022103924.1, forward strand.
CATATGAATCTAATGACTTTGCGATCTCACTGTGAGAAAACCTTCCCTGAATGTCAGTGGAGTTCTGTCTTAAATGTGCTTTATGA
>NW_022103924.1:2282205-2284368 GCF_000313985.2 Echinops telfairi
AGGAGGTGCAGTACTGTTTGCTGCCTCGTGGCAGCAGACAGGGTCAGGATAGGGTCTGCACTACTCCCTAAGCAAGGGTTTTTGTACTGTTTAAGTCCAGGAAACAGAGGGGGTTGTGAAGCAGGACAGGTGCAGGGGTACTGGCTGCAGTGTCTCTGGAAACTGCTGTCCCAAGGCCATCCACGATGCTGTCGAGAAATGGCCATGGTGAGAAGGTGTTCTTGGTGGTCAGCTTTGGCACAATGCCTTGAAAAGGAGATGTAGTCTGGGGGAGGCCATGGACAAGGCACATGGGGGTGCTCCTTCACCCCCTGCAGCCCAATGCTTAACCCCTTGTGCACCAGGGTCCATTACCGGGGAGAAAGATCCTTAGAATCTCACAATGAAAGAAAATTAATGGAATACATTTTTTGAGATGGTGAATTAAAAAAAAATGTCTTCATGTTTATGCTATACCTATAAGACAAATGGGAAGAGGGTATTGGTGGAGGGGTAAACTGCCCCTCCCCCACCTTCTTTTTTGTGTGTGCAAAAGTTTACCCTTTCATGTAAATCCCCGAGAACTCTAAGTGCGTCTCAGTAGAACTTCCTGAAAGGATGGAAATATTCTATAATGTGTGCTGTTGAAATATGGTGGGCATTAGCTATGTATGCACTTGACTTGGTGTGTAAGATATTATCTTAACTATAAAGAAATGCTCAGGTTTGACTTGCATAAACTCATCTAATTTAGTGCAAGCAAGCTATGGCAAGGTAAGCAAGAAAGACCTCATAACATTTGTTTAGAACTGGGGAATCAGAATTAGCAATTATAATGTTAGTTTAATGGTTTGGTTTTTTTTTAAAAGCCTATTTTTAGCATTTGAATCTCTTTCAACTCATATCAACCTCATAGGACAAAGAGTTTAAAAGCTAGAGTACCAATATTTAGATTTTAGGCATTTACATTTTATGCATGGTCTTAGAAGGAAAGTTTAACTCTGGCTTGGGCTTTGTGGAGGTTTTCGTAGCAGGGTCTGGGGCCACAACAATGCACAGAGTCTTAAGAGGCCCTTGGTCTTTAGAGGGAGTAAGAAATTAGAGAAAGACCCCTTTACCTCTGCCTTCTCTCGGTGAGTGAGCAGGATTTCAGGGCTTATACGTGAACCTCACACCTTGGCTTCACACATAAGGGCAAGTGTGGCATCAAAGGCTAGTATGTTATGCCTTTGCTTCAGTGTTACAAATTATCTTTGTGAGGTTAGAAATTCAGGAGGCTGTCTAGATTTATGTCTCAAGGTTAGTTTACAAAGATTAACTAAGTTACGTATATTTTTCTGACTCCATGCCAGATCAAAGTCAACTTCAGGATTGTTTACATTCTTCACATACTTCTCATGTTTCTACATCCAAATTCAGAAATTAAAAAAAAATAAATTTTATTGTTAATGTTAGAAAGTCTTATAAAAGAATACATCTTTTTACTACGCATAGAATACACAAGTATTCTAAAAGCATAATCAAGGTCTTATGAGGCCTGAGAGCATCATGCAAACATACAGAATAGCAAAGGAGCTGAATTCCTAATTCACTTCATTTTCTTAAGTTTTGAGGATGCATCACGTAGGTCCTGGTGGCCTGCTCGGTAATCACTGGGTTGGACTGCTAACTGAAAGTTTGGTGGTTCAAACCTACTAGCTGCTCCAAGAAAGAAAGAGAAGGTAATGTGCTCCATAAAGGTTTACAGACTAGGGAATCCTACACGAGGTCTCCAGGAGTCAAAATACAGAAGATGGCAGTGGGCTGGGCCTCTTCTTTTGGTATGGCATGGCTCATTTTGTTTAATCTGTATTATTCAAATCTTCCTTGTCTTTGTTAACTTTCTGCCAAGTGGTTCTATCAACTGAAAATCTATAATTGTTCAATTGTCCATTTCTCTTAATTCTGTCAGTTTTTGCCTTACATATTTGGTAATCCGTTCTTGGTGTATATCCATCTTAAATAATTTTATTTTCCTGCTATATTAACCTTTTCCTTTAATAGTATTACTTGTCTTAGAATTTATTTTGTCTGATATTAACATACCTACTCCAGATTTTTTTTAATCATTTCATTGAGAGCTCACACAATTCTTATCACAATCTATCAATCCATTGTGTCAAGCACATTTGTACATTTGTTGCC
>NW_022103924.1:2285827-2294145 GCF_000313985.2 Echinops telfairi
GAGATAATAACATGCACAAAAACAAGACAGAACAAAACTGAGCAACAATATACAACAAAACAGCAAGAACAAAAAACCACTGACAACAAAACAAAACAAAATTTGTTAGCCTTTAGGAGTGTTTTCCAGCCGATTCGATTCTGTTGGGGCACCATGCCCTGACCCCAAAGTCCACCTTCAGCATTCCCTGGGGACCTCACCACTCCATTCCCATGCTATTCTGTTGCACCCCTTAGTGTTTTGCAGGATCAGATCTGGTGGAATTCCCACACTGTGTCTCCGGTGTTGTCCCCTGTACGGCTATGGGTCAGTGAGAGGTGTCATAGTGGGGTTGGCCATATGGTCCTCTCTGTGGACTCCTACTCCAGCTCTATTATGGTACTCTATGAATACTACATCTTTCTCTGTTCCTTCATTTTTAACTTATTTGTGTTTGAATCTAAGATGTGTTCCTTATAGTTTATTTAATTTTCACTAATAATTTAAATAGCCACACATGGCTATCAGCTAAAGAACTCTGCAGCTTTAGAGACACTACTCTGAAGCAGGCCTTGATTGCAAACTGACAACCTTTCCAGAATAACTTTGCTCTTTATCAAATGACGGCTTTCAAATTTCCCAGTCTTCCTATGGAAACATTGTTGGCTACTTTTAACCAGCTTTTCTTAGTACTAATATCTCCACTTCCATCTAATTTTCTCATAAAGTTTTATTTTAATTAGTTTTCTCCAGCTTCTGGTCACTTGAAAATATATAACAAGCTCAATTATGAGCCAAGGTGTATTCTACAAGCCATAAAAAATAGTGAAAACATGTCTTCAAGATTAAAAAAATTAATATCCCAAGGTGACTTTCTCTCTTTCTCTCTTCCTTGCTCTCTCCTTTCTCTTTCATACAACTGCTCCTGAAAAAAACAAACAAGCAAATAACACCACTCAACGTATTCTCTTCTATATGGGTCTTTTTGTCATGTACTTAAATTGTACACTTTTGTTTATAAGAGCACATAAAATAGATAATAACAATTCAAGTTAAATTAGAGATTAAAGAAAAAACTTATCTATTTTTCTGGAGAAGAAATTACTGAATACTTGCCATCATGTAGTTATAGAGCAAATTATCTTTTACAGAGCAATTATGCAAACTCAATATCAGAAACAATGTTTCTGGAACAATTGTGTGTACTATATGCTGGATTTTAGAAAATCAGCTGGATCCGTGCCTCTAAACCTTAATTTGTAAATGAATCATCTGGGGATCTTATCAGCATGCAGATTTTGGATGGGGCCTGAGATGCTATATTCCTGACAAAATCCCAGATGCTGTTGATGCATAGGGCCCATAGACCACATTTTGAGTAATAAGGATACACTGTACATCTGTCCTGTTTCCTTTCCTTCTTCTTTCCTAGTCTTCTGAACTTTGTGCTTAAGTAAATATTACCCTTTCGATCTTAAGTAGTTGATTATTCTAACATGGGGGTGAATTCAGTTCCAGACCTGAAGCTTGGGAACCACAATTTTGGAGATTGCAACAGTGTCTATCTGACCAGTAAACCTGGTCTCTTGTAATTTTGAGTTCTGCTCCCCTACTGTCTTGAGGCCCTTCTAATGTGATCCTGCTCAAGGCAGTTCATAACGGTAGTCAGGCACCATCTAGTTCTTCTAGTCTTAGGACAATGGAGACTGATGTCCGTGTGGCCATTAGTCTATTGGACTGATTGTTTCCTTGTGTCTTTTGATTTCCCCACTCTATTTTCCACTGCACTGGAAAGACCAACATTTGCTTCTTAGACAACTGCAGGGGCCCTTTGATTTTATATGGAAAATACCCATAGTCACTATAAAGGGACAATACAGTAAATTATATAAGTAATGAGAGGGAAGGATTGACATGAAGAATACATTAGTCCACGTGAGAAAAAACAACAACAACCAAACGAAATACATATTGCTGTCAAGTTGATTTTTCCACATGTCCCCCACCTCAAGTTGGTTCTTATTCATGGCAGCTTCCATGTATCACATAGGGTTTTCTTGGCTGTAATCATTATGGAAGCCACCTGCCGGATGGTTCTTTCTTGGAACTGCTGGCTGGGTTCAAATCATCAAACTCAACACTTCGTAGTCAAGTACAAACCTGTGAACATCAGGTATTTCCTAGAAAGAAAAAAAAACATTTATCCAGAACAGTGGTGTACTGGTGAATGCTTAACAACTACCACTGGAGGAGTGGATAGGAACTTTGATTTGTTATATCTACTAATTTCCATTGTGTAAATCTCTCTTTCTCTCTACATACATGAGAATACATATATATCACAACCACTAAAATCTCTTACTTTGTTTTGCTCTGGTGACCTGTGTGTTACTATGATGCTGGAATCAATGCCACCATATTTCAAATATTAGTGTTCTCACTGAAGGGGGGCAGCAGAGCTTCAAGATTAGGACAGACTAAGAAGGAAGGCCTGGTGATCTGCTGCTGAAAAATCAGCCAATTAAAGTCCTATAGATCATAACAGAATGTTGTCTAATACAGCGCTGGAAGATGAGATTCTGGTGCAAGTCCTTCAAAGTATACAGTGGGCCCAACCACAGACCTGAGCATCCCAACAATTATAAAGATGCATAGGAGCAAGAAATGTTTTATTCTCTTTATATAAATCACCATGCTGACTCTACAGCAACTAACAACAACAAGTATCTTAAGCTAAAGCTGACTTGGAAACTTCCTGAAAAAATTTGATATTAACTATCTCTGATGTGCAGCTGGCACAACCTTGCTTGCTTTAGGCACTCACCGATGAAGATCGAAGACTATATTAGTGTGGATTATAATGCAACATAAAAAATCCTCACAAATGAGCCAATAACCAACATGATGATAAACAGAGGAAAGATTGTTGTCATGAATTTAATTGACTTAGATCCATAAAAATTGTCCATGGAAGCAGTCAGTAAATTAAACTATGTATTGCTTTGAGCAGATCCCCCACAAGAGATCTTTTTTAAATCCTAAAAGCTTAGATGAGTCTTTTCAGACGAAGATGTGCCTGACTCAAGCCAGGGCATTCTCAATCTCCTCTATTCATGCAAAACCTGGACACTGAAGAGAAGGGCTGAAGAAGAAGGGGTGACTTTGGTTTATGCTGCTGGAGAGAAGTATCAAATGTTCCATGGACTGTCAGAAGAATGAACAAATCTTTGTTGGGAGAAATACTACCAGAATGCTCCTTAGAAGCAAGAATGACGAGGCCTCATCTCACATACTTTGGGTATGTTATCGAAAGGAACCAGTCTATGAAGGAGATCCTTTGTAAAGTAGATAGTCAGCAAAAACAGAGGAATATCCTCAATGAGATGGATTGATTCAGTGGCTGCAATAATGGACTCAAATATCAGAACAATTGTGAAAATGGTGTAGACTGAGTCATGTTTTATTCTGTTGCACATGAGGTAACTATGAGTCAGAAATAACTCAAGGACATCTAGCAACAACAGACTGGGAAAACAGTTTTGGGCAATAACATATCTCACAAGGGTCTAATTCATAGGCTCCTAAACTGAGTTGGCTCCCTATTCAGAAAAAAAAAAATACTGGCCCCTGGCAATGAAAAACTTTTATTCTATAGATTTATCCTAGTCCAGGATAAAGTGTAGGTATTTGCTTTTTCATCATTTCAGCACTCACAGAGTGGTATCACCCACTTTGGAAAACACTAGCTAATTTCTAAAATGTATACAGTCCTCCAATACCTTAACAAGCACAAGGCAAACAATCGAATTTAAAAATAGTTAAAAGACATAAGTAGGCAATTTACCAAATAAAACATTCAGGTGGCAAGAACACAGAGATGCTCAAGAGTATTAGTTATTAAATAGATGCAAATCAAAACTACAAGGAGATACTATTTTACCCAACAATAATGGCAGTGATCAGAAGGAGAGAATAAGAAATGATGATGAGGTTGTGAGAAGAGTAAAATTCTTGCACACTCGTCTGGGGCTGCAGAATGAGAAAAGGCCTATGGAAAACAGCATAGCCCTTTCTCCAAAACTTAGAAATTGAAATACTATCTGCTCCAGCAATCCCACTCCTGGGCGTATATATTAGAGAAATAAGAGCTATGACACAAATAGACATATGCACACCCATGTTCCTTGCTCATAACATTATTCACAGTAGCAAAAAAGACAGAAACAAACTAAGTGCCCACCAATGGATGAATATGTAAACAAATTGTAGTATATACTTACATTGGATTACTACACAATGATACAGAATAATAATGAATCTTTGAAACATCTCACAACATGGATGGATTTGGAGGACATTGTGCTGAGTACAGTAAGTCAAGCACAAAAGGATGTTTTATGAGACCACTATTTTAGAAAGTCAAGAATAGGTTTACACACAGAAAGAAACATTCTTTAATGATTGCCTGGGATAGGAGGGAGATTATACTAACTATATAGTAGACATGAGTTAATTATATGAGGAGGAAAACAATGCACAATATGGGGGAAGTTGGTACAACAGGATCAAAATAAAAAAGGAGACACTGAGAGGAACATAAGATCAAAGAACAACTATGGTAAATACTATAATATTTATAATTCTCCAGCATCAGTAATACACAATAATTTTTGAGTAGCTACATAAGTAGGTTTATATGGTCAAAAGGTGTGAGAGGGATGATCATCTCTCACTATCACTGAGTCAATTCCAGCTCATAGGGACCCTATAGGACAGAGTCAACTGACCCTGTGGGTTTCCAATATTATAAATCTTTACAGGAGCAGGAAGCTTCATCTTTCTCGTTCACAACAGCTAGTGGGTTTTGGACTGCAGACCAATATATAAGCCACTATGCCACCGAGGCTCATGTGAATATATAGATACGGCTGTGGATTTTTTTGTAGATACATATTTGTATGTGCTACCTATACATTCATATATACATTCATATATAAAATAGAGGTCATAGGAGTCAGAGGTATGCAAACTTCTTAGCTATAACTAAACCCTTTGCAGGACTGAAATACTTAGCATGAAAATTAAGGACCAGAGTCTTGGGTGACATCTAGATCAATTGTCATAATATAATGTCTTATATCTGAGTTTGGTGAATTATATTTGTGGTCTGAAAAGCTTGTAAGTGACCATCTAAGGCACAACTATTAATGTCTTCCTACCTGCAACAAAGAAGAGTAAAGAAAACCATCTGAAGGAAGTAATTGAGTAATTTGTCCACAAGACTGATGACCTAGATAAACTACTGCTTCCCTGAGACTGAAACCGCAAGAACTAGATGGTACACAGCTACCACTACCAATCTTTCTGAACAGGGACACAATAGAAAGTCCTATTCAAACTGGATAAAAATGCACAACAAGACTCAAATTCGATTGACTTCCGGGAAGATGGTGATGGAGTGACACATACCAGAGGGACTCTGCAGAATTCAGCATAGGAGAGTTGCTTAGAGGGAAATTAACACTGCTGGAATGCAGGAGGAGCATCATAAAGATAAGTAGGCACAGACCCATGGGGTTTTGAGGGGTTGGGGGCTTTTGGCTTACCTCAGTGGAAGCTGGCTGGGGCTTGACCTTGGCCCCGCCACTGTCTCTGCTGGTGCCAGCACCATTTGGAGCCTGTAGGGGGGCTTGGTATCAACACAACCACAGTTTGCCCCCGCCTGCCTCAGGGCAGGGACTGGACCCTTGCAGCTCCACAGGCAGGGATTGGGGTTCAGCTACATTGTTGCATTTGTTTCCATCTCTGCTCTGTCCCCCCACAGTCCTGGAGGGCTGTGCAGGGGCTTTTCCTCGGCGCAGGCACAGCTTGCCACCGCCACCTTAGGGCGGCGACTAAACCCTCGCAGCTCCATGGGCAGGGGACAGGGTCCAGCTACATTGTTGCTTTTGTTTCCATCTCTCCTCTTTGACCCCCCACAGTCCTGGAGGTCTACGCAGGGGCTTTTCCTCGGCAGAACCACAGCTTGCCACCGCCGCCTTGGGGCAGGGACTAAACCATTGCAGCTCTATAGGCAGGGATCTGGATTCAACTACATTGTTGCTTCCCCCCCCCCCCCTGCTCTATATCCCCACACAGTCTAAGCGGCCTTATTTTTAATTTTTCCCCTCCTCTTTGTCTCTTTCCTGTTCTCTCACACTCCACTGCTGACCTCCAGACCACTCCCCTTAGCCTAGGACTTTTATGCCTGCACCAAACGCAGCTAGGTGAGCTCCATCTTGTGTAGCTAGCCTGAGGCTGGGGAAAGCCATGCTTGTCCTCCAGGGAATACTCTACCCAACTTCTCACCAGGGAATTACTGCCTGTGTACCTGGGGGCATAAGGCAGTTAGGCCAACACTCATCAACACTCCAAGCTGTTGCAGCAACCTCTGCCCAACCTCCTCAACACCAAAGAAGGCAACCTGCCAGCCTTCTGGGGCACTCCCCTGAGAGGGAAACCACAGGAGGATAAAGTGGTAGATTAATTCTATCGTGAAATTAGCTGTAGGCAGTTTGAAGAAGCATTCTTACAAGTTTCCCAGAGAGAGCCAGTGCTCTCCGACTGCCTGTAAAATGGCACCTGGTTCCTCTAAAACAATACAATGCAAACAGCCATCAGCCCCAATGACCTCAACGAAAAAACAGGAGAAACAAAAGGCAAAGGGAGAAGATGTCCCGAACATAACGACATCCATAGAAGAAGAAAATATTGATATACCACAGAAAGAAAATTTCAGAAAGCTGCTTGGAGTCATACAGGATATAAGGGAAACAATACAGAAAAAGGATGAAATGATAGAGGAGATAAAGGCCATACACTAAAGGGAAATACAGGAGCTTAGGGAGGAGATAACAAAAATCAGTAGCAGAAAGACAGACCTCAAGAATTGACTGGAGGAAGCAGAGAACCGCTTCAGTGACTTGGAGGACCGCCAAGCAGACTTTAACAAACGGGAACAAAAATCTAATAAGATCATCAGAGAAGCTGAAGAAAACCTAAGAGCTATGTCTGATGCTATGAAGAGGAACAAGATTAGAATTATTGGCGTACCGGGGGAAGACACAACAAAGACGTCATCTGCAACAATTGTGAGAGAATTCTTGGAGGAAAACTTCCCCAGCTTAATGAATGAAAACCTGTCAACCATTCGAGGCTGAAAGAACACCAGCAAGACTGAATCCCAAGAAGAAGTCTACAAGGCACATAATAGTTAAACTATTCAACTTTGAGGAAAAGGAGAAAATCGCGAGAGCAGCGAGGGAAAACAAGCAATCGCATATAAAGTTTCCCAAATAAGAATATGCTCAGACCTATCAGCAGAAACTATGAAGAGGAGGAGAGAGTGGAGTAACATATTCCCAAAATTGAAGGAAAACAACGCAACCCAAGAATACTCTACCCAGCCAAATTATTGATCAAGATAGATGGAGAAGTAAGGGTCTTCCAAGACAAGGAAAAACTTAAAGAACACGTTAGAAAAAACCCAGCCCTACAAAAGATCCTTTTAGACAAGGTATAAGATGATATCACAGAGTCCGCAAATAGAGATAATAACCCTGAATATCAATGGCCTGAACTCAGGCATTAAAAGACTGAGACTAGCAAACTGGCGTAGAAAACACAGCCCATCAATCTGCTGGCTACAGGAGCCAGCATTTCACCTCTGGGTGAAGTTGTTCTATGTGGCAGTCTCTCATTTATGCTTGATGAGTGTTGTTCTTCTGCCCAGAGGGCAACAAAGAGAAAAGAGATCCCAAGATAGCATTGGCTTCAGGATGGAAAGAAGTCGAGAATGATACACACACATGCACAACAGGCTAATGAGAAATGAAAGTAGGAAAACACTAAACACAAAAGGTATAAGATGATATCACAGAGTCCGCAAATAGAGATAATAACCCTGAATATCAATGGCCTGAACTCAGGCATTAAAAGACTGAGAGTAGCAAACTGGCGTAGAAAACACAACCCATCAATCTGCTGGCTACAGGAGCCACATTTCAAGGCTACAGACAAAAATAGGCTAAGAATAAAATGCTGGAGAAAGTCATACCAAGCAACATCAATTCAAAAAAAGCAGAGGTTGCAATTCTAATCTGGGATAAAATTGACCTCAAAGTGCAAACAATAAAAAGGGATAAGGAGGGACACTATATAATGCTCAAGGGAATGGTAGACAAAGAACCACTAAGCATTGTAAACATATATTCCCCGAATGAGAGAATATGTCAACCAAACACTCCAAAAGATGAAAAAAGAAATCACAGCCTCAACGATTATAGTAGATGACTTCAACA
>NW_022103924.1:2297405-2298569 GCF_000313985.2 Echinops telfairi
TGCATGGGAAGAACTGGAGGAAATCATGCTAAGTGAAGTAATTCAAGCACAACAGGACAAATATAACATGAGTCCGCTGAGGTGAGGTTTAGAAAAAATTGCAAAAGGGGCATAGGGAAAAAGCTACTGTATACTAACATTCCTGGGGTGAGGACCAGGTAATATGGCAGGGACCAGATTAAATACAGGGGTACACATGTTAGACAACTAAAAAGGAGGTGAGGAAAGGAAAAAATAATAAAAAAGAAATGGGTAGCTGGGCCACAGGGCACTAACTCACCCAAGGGGATGGTATTGTTTATATCTCCACAGGGAAAGAGGGAACAGACTTCAAGCCAGTGCTCCAACATGTGAATGAAACATGCCGGCATGGAGTAGGGAACCAGTGGAGAGGTCTGGAGTGCTGGGCCCAATCCCAAATACTAAGTGGACACCTGTCCCCTACCCCAGAAGAATTTATTTCAAAAGACGGCATTGAATCTGCAGCTCCGGGAGAGAGAGATATCTGATCAGAGCACATGGGTGCAGATGAAGGGGGAGGAGGAGAGGGTGGAGCACATCCTGGCTCACCAGACCTTGAGGACAAAGATCCCAATTAGACCAGCCAGTCCACAGAGAGGACCACATGGCCAGCCCCACTATAAGACATGACGTCCCTCACTGACTCATAGCCCTACAGGGGACAACACCAGAGTCACTGTGTGGGAATTGCACATGATCTGATCCCGCCACACTGAGGCAAAACACTAAGGGGGTGCAATAGAACAGCAACGGAATGGAGCAGCGAGGTCCCCAGGGAATGCGGCCAGTGGACTTTGGGGCCAGGGCATGGTACCCCAACAGACTGGAAAACACTCCTAAAGGCCAACAAATGATCCCTGAACTAACTACAAGCTTTTCTTTTTTGTGTTTTGTTTTGATTTGTTTTTTTGTCATTGGTTTGTTGTTGCTGTTGTTATAGTTGTATATTGTTGCTCAGTTTTGTTCTGTCTTGTTTTGTGCATGTTATTATCTCTGCAGGTCTGTCTAAATAAGATAGGCTGGATGAACAATCTGGAGGAGGAAACAATGGGACCGACAGTTCCGGGTGGACATGGGAGAGGGGGAGGTGGGGGGAAAGGTAGAGGTGTTAACAAACCCAGGGACAAGGGAACAACAAGTGAA
>NW_022103924.1:2300458-2323611 GCF_000313985.2 Echinops telfairi
TGGAGAGCAAATGTTTTGAGAATGATGAGGGCAATGAATGTACAAATGTGCTTTACACAATTGATGTATGTATGGATTGTGATAAGAGGTGTATGAGCCCCTAATAAAAGGATTTTTTTAAAAGTCTGAAGTTCATAAAAAAGACTAGACTTACTGGTTTGATAGTGACTGGAGGAATGCCTGATACTATGAGGGTTATCCACTCCCCACTCTCTGCCCCCCAAAAGAGAAAAAAAGCTCTGCTTTTATAGTCATGCATTTTTCTTTCTAGGTGAGCATTAAGCAATTTGCTCTGTGTTAGTGCATCCAGTGGCGTATCACCTGGGATGCTTCTCTCTGGTCACAATGAATTTTTTCATAAAAACAGTTTTGCTCAAACCTCATTTTTTTGTGAAGGGGTGACATAGGTGCTTCTACATCAAATTGCTGATGTTTCATGTCCGTCTTAATTTGTGGAAACAAAAAGAAGTCACACGGAACGAGGTCAGGTGAGTGAGGTACATAGAGCAAGAAAGGCATGCTGATTTTTGCCAAAAACTGGTGCACTGAGATGGCTGCATGAACAGGTGCATTGTTATGGTGACAAAACCAGTCTACCATCTGCCACAAATCAGGCTTTTTTGGTTGCACATTGTCACACTATCTTTTCAGAACCTCTAACTAGAACACTTGATTAACAGTGTGTTCTGGTGGAACAAACTACACATGCTATCAGATTCTATAGGGAACCCACCATAAAATGTAGCTAACCCCTGGGGAAGTCTCAAGAGCATTCGGGGTCTGCTAACACTAGGTCAAGATAATGAGTCACCTCATTGCTGGTTTATTATGCTACCCACTTATGATATTACCCATTGACTATGCAATATGTTTTCTGTATGACATGTATGCCTTTTGAATGATCTGTAAACCCCATTTTATATGCCCATTGGAAAAGACATTCACTCTCTTAGCCCTGACATGGGACAAGGACCTCTTGTGTCCCGCTGTGTACCTGTCTTTATTATTTTCCACAATCGCAAAGCCGCTCCTGAGGACTCATTTGAGTGCTGGGGATTCCTCATACCCTGACACCAAAAATTTCTGAAAATTAATAATTATGTCTTGTGATCTGACTCCAGGATATCACTGATTTGACAACACAACTGCCCAAGAACACACACAGCACATCTCAGTAGCAGAAATGTGTACATTTACATTGCTATGCAGATGAAGTCCGAAACATTTCCTAATGACAGACTATTTTAATTGGGTCTTAAAATTGTATAAATGAAGAATGAAACACAGGTGTATGCTTCTCATGTTGGGTTGTGGTGGGTAGGTAGTGGTAGAGGAAAGGAAAGTATATTAATTTACAAGGGAAGTGCCTAGCCACTACAACTGGCCCCTACCGTCCTCTGGAATCCCTAGTGATATTGTTAGGTGCTGTCAAGTCAGATCTGACTAATCTTGAACTTGTGATCATCAGAATGAAAGACTGCTCGCACCATATTTATAATTGTTGTTGTTTTTGAGCCCATTGTTGTAGACACTGTGTCAATATATCTTGTCAAAGATCTTCCTCTTCATCACGGCATTTCTACTTTACAAAGCACAATGTCTTTTTCCGGGGAATGGTCTCTCCTGTTAATAGGTCCAACATATGTGGTCTCTTTATCCTTGCTACTAAGGAGCATTCTGGTTGTACTTCCTTCAAGGCAATTTTGTTTGCTCTTTTCACAGTCCATGGTACTTTCAAACGTTCTTCATTAGAATCATAATTCAAACACATCAATTTTTCTCCCATCTTCCTTATAAAAATCAAACTTTCACGTGCATATGAGACAATTGAAAATACCATGATTTGGGTCAGGCACATCTTAGACATCAAAGTAACATCCTTGCTTTTTAACAGTTTAAATAGGTCTTGGGTGCAGGTTTACCCAATGTGATGCATTGTTTGATCTCTTGACTGCTGCTTCTAGGATCATTGATGGTCACTCCGAATAAGATGAAATATCCTGCATCAATTCAATCTTTTCTCCATTTATAATGTCTGTGAGGATTGACTTTTAAGTTGTAATTCAGACTGAAGGCTGCAATCCACACAGTCGAATGAATCACAGTGGGTTGATGTCAGTGCTGAAATTTCCATTCATTTGGAGAAAATTTGTCATGTGAATATTTTAAGATCCACTAAGAATCATGGTCCACCAATGGGGCAGGGGACAGCCATTACAGATAATTCTGGAGCAGAAAAGAACATTAAGGCTTACATGTCAAGTCTCCATTTTATTGATGATAGACCTAGAAATATGTAGCCACTTGCCCAGTTTTTCAGCCAGCTTGAGCTGCAACTGGAACTCAGGTATAGCCTAGTCTGTTAAAGAAAAAGCAAAACTAAGGTTTCACTCCCAAGTCCATGCAGATATATTCCTAAAATAAAATCCAATGCAAACAGAGGCGGAAATATTTCTTTAGGGCCAAGCTGTCAATTCAGGGGTTTTTCACCATCACACCATGTATATGCTTCATTTCTCAGTGGTCTTCTACTCATTTCCTGCGTTGTTTATTGAGGTGACTTTCTCCTTTGAAGGCCACCAGATCTCCCTGGGTGGGTCTCACACACGCCTAGCTGCCTGCCCCCACTCTCCCCCCCCCCCCCCACAGCAATGCAAACACGGAGACAGACCACCGCCAGAGGGCAGTGTGGCGATGCTGTTCCGCACATGCTCAGTCGGACTTTGCCTTCTTTCTTGGATTGAGGTTTGCAAAATAGATCTGAGCAGCAAAATAAATTGTTTAGTTTCTCGCATCTGAGAAACAAACGCAAAAATACTTATACAATAGGTGGTTATAACTTAACATGTGAGTATAGACTACCAAAAAATTAAATTAAGTCGTTTTCTCACAGGGCTACAAAGTTTAATTATATAAACCAACATTTTTGGGGGTTTGCTTTTGTTGTTCTTTTAATTGGGTTTGGGGTTTTGTGTTCTTGTTTTTTTATTCCAGATCTTATAAGGCATAAAACTCTATCTGTAACCATCATGTACAAGAGTTTCACAATTTTGATTTAAAAATGAAGTAAAACAAAGTGGAAAAGTAATGTCTTTTCATTTCTTTAAAGCTTAACTTAATTTCGTTTAGGCCTCTCTGGGCATGTTGACTTTTATGACAGGGCTCATGGAATAAAAGTATCGTTACTGTAGATTCAATGGCTTCACCAAGCCATTATTTCACCAAGCAGAAATCTTCTCTGGTGAGCAGAAATTCTTTGGATAAAAAAGCAATTGGAGAGAAAATGCTACTTTTCCTTCAGTAAATTAGTGGGAAGTGATCCTTTTCACCAGGATGGATGACTATGAATCAGCACTGACTTGATCGTGCTGTTTGGTTTACTGGTTTTTACCCATTTTCTTGTTTGCCAATTGATAATGGAGGAAGGAACAAGAAACGAGTCCATAAGCAAAGATACCTTGTAAGAGACTCTCATACACTAACTTTTCTTTCAATTTAAAATCATTTTCTGTGTTTCAAATTAAAAAAGAGGACAGTAAGGGTTGAGATTAAAAAAAATAGAGTCCCAGCTAAGGGAAAAGTTGGAGAAAATTCATTGTAGAGAAGTCTCTTTCAGAGCCCCAAATTTGCACAAACTTCAGCCCTATAAAAATAGATATAACTAGGTTTCTGATTTCACTTTCCTCTGAAGGTACATGAGGTAGTCTGGCCCTGGTGTGGCTGTAAGAGTAGGAATGGTAAATATAAATTTATATTCTAACTCTTGTAGACTGTCCTGGCCTTTGCCAAATACTATTAGTGTTTTGTTTTGTTTTTAATCAAATATCAAGAATACTTTGACCTGAGAGCTTACTTTTAGTAATCAAGATTACTTTTAGGAAATTATTAAAGCTTTTCAAATAATTCTATTAACAGAAGCTTCTAGACAAGTATTGTATACTATAAAATTAAAAAAGGGGAATACATTTATATTAGCTCCTATGCCTTCCAGAATTTTGCTTTGGTTTACTAAAAAAGTAATTTCTTTTTAACTTAGCAAAGAATGGTGATTCAGCACATGTCTTTAATTTTATACATTTAAGAAAACAAGTCTAAGGTTTGTTTTCATGTGTTTGCTCTACTTTTTGAAGAAGTAGACTGATCTGATTAATTGTGGATGTTTGATGGCAGAAAGGTTCATATTTAATATGCATTAAAAACCCTGACCATTGTGCTTCAGCACTGAATTTGTTATCGGGAAGCTAAGCTCTTTTGAAAGAGTTCACATGAAGGGAATGAGAAATGACATGAGATGGAGGGGGCAAGAGCCGACCTTCAGCCTCAGCCAGGCCTGCTTCTGAATTTCAATCCAGCCATTTAGAAGTGGTTTGTGCTCCTTTACTAACCAAAAGAACCCAAAGTTCAAGCATGAGCAACAACAATCTGCTAGGGTAAAGATCACAGCTAAGAAAACCCTATAGAGCAGTGCTCACTATACAACGAGGACTCCATGTGTCAGAATGACTTCATGGCAATGGGCTTGGTGTGTGTGTGTGTGTGTGTGTGTGTGTGTGTGTGTAAACCTCTTAATTTTTCTGGGCCAAAATTTCTCAAAAATTGGAATCATAATCTTACTTCTACAAGGAGATGACTTGGCAAGAGTATGTCCTCCAAAAAGTATATAATTTATTACATAGATCGATATCTGCTTTCAAGCAGCAGTAGATTGCTTGAAAATAAGAAGGTAGTTACTAATCTCTAGTGAACAATTTCATATTTTCCCCACTTCAAAGGTTTGCTTTTAGCATAATCTACCTCTCTCCCAACTCCATAGCACCTTCCTGTGAAATCAAAGTCTCTTTTCAAGTTTACAGAGAACAGAGTCAGAAACGTATGTACAGGCTTAGTTTCATATGTCTTCTACCACATTTTTCCTAGAAAGTCTTGGTCTGAAACCTCTGCTGGTACCTACCTACGCATAGCTTCCAGCATCACAGCAACACACAAGCTACCTCAATATAACAAATTGATAGATGTACGGTAGTCATTGCACAAGAGGTACTCAATGTAATATACTCTCTCTCCTGGGCCATTATTGTTCCCCTCAAGTGCTCCCCATTGAGTTACAAACAAAAAAACCTTACTGTCATCCACTCAATGCTGACTCATAGTGATCCCCTGTGGGTTTCAGAGTAGTTTAAGAGAGTTTAAGAGAGTAGAAAGCCCAGTCTTTCTCCCACAGAACTGCTGGTGGTTTTGAACTGCTGGCCATGTGAATCGCAGCCCAATACATAACCACTACACAACCAGGGCTAACCTCACCCCCCACAGCACCCCCCGCCAAGTTAGGGTTATAGAAAAGAAATATAGAAAAACAAATGCACTCTTTACAGCCCCTGTTCTGTATTTCCTGCTAATAGATGGGATTTCTATTTGGATGCGTTGTCCCCAAATTCAAAGTGTGTTTAAGCAAAGCTCTTTCTCTCTTGAAGATTAACATTACTTTTCTCTGGCAAAAATATTTTACTTGGCCAGGCCTCAGGTTGGGCTGCACCTCCAGTGCTGGGACTTACTGATTCTTCTCATAGAGGCCCTTGAGCTCTTCCTCCCCTGTCTCTGCAGTGACGCTGATCAATTTCAGCTGTTTTAGAGCTGCCCACTCTTGCACTGTTTGTATTAGTGTGTACCACAAACATCTTACCTGTCACGGGCCCGCCTACATGCTGTCACTAGCACCATATTCTCATAATCCCAGCTTTCAGCCCCTCTGCCACCTCTTCACCCTTTGCTATTTGACCTTAAACTACTTCTTTTGTGTTAATGACTTTCTGCTTTGGGGCACATATTACTGCCCCTTGTCTGTCTGCTTGTCATACTGTGATGGCTTGTGCAACACTGTGATCTGGAAGCTATGCCACCAGTATTTCAAATACCAGCAAAGTCTCCCATGGTGGCCAGGTTTTAGCAAAGCTTCAAGACTAAGACTAGGAAGAAAGACCTGTGATGTGCTTCTGAATATTTATCATTGAAAACCTTATGGATCACCACAGAATAGATATCATATCACATATAATATGAAGACACACTAAATACACAGAAGCTGCAACAACATACTTTCCAACTATTGTGAAGATGGCACAAGAGCAGATCACATTTGTTCTTGGGATCACTATGAGTTATCACCAACTTGATGGCAACTCACAAGGGTAGACAAATGGAATGCTCCTTTTGCTGAACCTCTAGCTATGCCAAATTTTTCTTGTAGAACACCTTCTCTCACCCCTCACTGAACTTGCCGGCCCTTGGAGGTCCCTCGAGAGTCTAATCTCTGCCACAATGGCTTCCTATTCTTATTCCCCTTCTTTATTGAAGTCCTGGCAACGTTTATTCTCTGTAGCGTCTGCTGGTATTTTGCATGTGACCTTTAACTGTTGACAGTCTGGTGTGAGATAAGGTCTTAGGTCTCCAATCCAATGATGAATCCATTGAGAGTGGTTTATATTTCAAATGTTTGTAGCTACTAATAGTGCCATAAGCCATAAGTATCCCTTATGGACAAAAACAAGTGGAGAGCAGAGAAATTAAGGTACTTGCTGACGAGGACAATCCAGTAAGAAGAGGGGGCTTGGAATCTAGCTTTGTGTTCGATCAATTCATCTCCATCCCCAAAATGAGTAGTGCAGAACCCCTGGGAACTCTGATCAATCCAGGCCTGAGGTTGGCTTGTCTGGGAAGATAAAGACAGAAGTAGCTTAGCCCTGCAACCCAGCAGGCTCTGTCCAAGAAAAACTGGCAGAATAACCTGAGCCACTCACTCTGTCTGTGTGCTTTAATCCAAAAGTGAGAGTTAGACTCCAAAGTGCTTGGACGACTTTAGGGAGCTTCAGTCTTGGAATTCTCTTTTCACCTGCAAACAAGAGTTAGGAGAGAAGATCCAATGCCCAAGAAGGCTGAGAATGTCCAGGGAGTCCTTATTATCTGTGGCCTGGATCTAGGTCACCAGGCACAGCACTTCCATTGACACCCCTCCTTGAAAACCACCATTTGGACACCTTATAACCTGAAACAGATACTTTCAGGCATTTGAGAGTGGTGCAAAGGACAGTCAGCTATACAAACAGTTTACCCCCCAAAATGTTTATCTGGTCCTTAGCCATTTCCATTTGTAGCTAATAAATGACTATTTACTGGCTCTTTCCCATCTGATAACTGGCTTCGGAACAGGTGGTAAGGATGTGGGTGATTAGAGGGCCTCTGTGGGAGGTGCCCTGGGTTTGCCTGTGGGTGGTCTTCCTGCTCCAGGCTAGTGCCTACAAAAGAAGAATTGAAGGAAGCTTCCACCGTAGGCAAGAAAAGTCTGTTGCTTGAGTAAAATGCTGTCCAAGATACAGCTGGCTTTGTTTGGGGGCCAGCCATCAGTGCCAGGAAGGGTTTAAAGTTTAGAATAACTAGCCCCCAACACAACTCCCTGCCTTTCTTGATCTGGGACAAACAGCCGTGAATGCTCATGTTCCATGGATTCTTTTAATAGTCTTTAACTCAAAATAATAATGGAAACAGAGAGTTTAAGGGATTTGCTGGAGGCTGCCCAGCAGGGTTAGGTTTCAACCAAGCCCAAGCTCTAGTGCTTCTGCTTAAGTACTGTCTGCTACCACGTTGTAAAATGCTACCCTCCCCAGCCTTTGATGGCAGGCTCATGGGGCTGCCCATATCAGCCTGAGGTGACTTGTGGCCTATGACTCCCCTTGTGTCTAATTTAGGGCTGAGCATCTCTATGATGGAGCCTATACTTACACCACACAATTCCCACAGAGTGTCTTCTTCTTTGTCCCCACTGGCCCTCACTTTCCTGCTCTCTTTACTATGTCAAGACTGGCTACCCTGGTAAAGAGAGTTGAGCCTCCTTTGGTCTCTGTCATCAGACCTGATATTCACGGATATGTGCCTGGAATTCTCAGGGGCAGCAGAAGTGGCTAATGGTGAGCAGAGCACACGTCTTCATAAAAAGGGCACAGGAAGGCCTCCCTTTCCAGGTGAAGGCATGAGTTTGATTTCCCAAGGCTAGCTGACACTAACTCCTTTGTGAATAAAAATCCTGATTGTTCAAGGTCTCCAGCCTCTGCGTGGATTCTTCCACTCTGTAAATCTTGCAATCCTCTACGGCTATCTCTTGGACAACCCTGAATTCCAGGGTTGGCTGTATATCTGTCTCCCTGGGACTCATTTAAAATTTGCTTCATTTTCCTCCACCTAGGATAGTCTTTCACATAGATATAATGCATAGGATCTGAAATCTTAATTATATTGAGTACTATTTCCACCAAGCAACATCAACAACTCAAACCGACTCTTAAAACTTGTGATCTGGTGCTCTTACTTCTAAGGTAGGAAGACACCTATGTTTCAGAATTATTGTCAGAATAATGAATAATGTGTGTGAAATTCCCAATATGGTAGCTCTCAAACTGGGGACACAGTAATTTTCTTGGCACAACCTTAAGAATTAAAAAGTGAACAACATTTTCTTAAAGGATGAGTTGCAATATTAGACAAAATAACTTTTCCTAATTAATATGTAGTCTTCTTTTCGCTGCCCATCCTACCACACTGCCATCCAAGTAGAGTTGCTTTACTTTTCAATGTACATCCTCTTGGTAGGCTCAGGGAAACATACCACCTTTCCTTGTACATTTTGTCCTATGCTTTATGCCATAACTTTTCTCAGAAAATTACCCTCTACTTGCCCTTTCATTGCCCAATTGTCCTGCTTAACACTCTGTCCTACAGACATTATCATTGCAGTATACACCTTTAGTTATAGACAAAACACACTTGTATACATTGTTCAATACCTGGCAATATTTTCTACTTCAAGATGGATAAGAATGTGATGATCCAAGAGGTACTTAAAAAATGGCAATTTTTGCTTCCATCAAAACATTTGGTTAATTTTTCCTTTTTTTTAAGCTAAATACACAATGACTTTTAAACTGCTCCCTGTTGATGTGGCCTTTGGCTCTATCACATCATTTTACCAGGGGACCTAGGGAACTATATTTACCACAGTCTACGGTGGGCTGGTCATGACCTAATACTGAGGCCTCCCCAAGTTTTCATTCATCTATGAACAAATCCATGAAACTTGCTGAATGCCTACTCTAAAAACACAGAAAATGAATCAGACACTTCTACCCTCAAGAAATTTGTAATTAACTTCATTCTCTTAACATTTTAAAATTTTATCTCAAAGTTTCCCAAAGATCCAGGGTTTCCAACCCTAGGTGTATAAACAAAAGGCTTTGAATTCAACAAAATTTTTAAGAAGACCTAGAGAGTTTAAGGGTAGGTTTCAGAATTATGATATGGTGAATGTGTTTTGCATGTGGAAAGGACAGGAACTTTGAGGGCCAAGGGGCTCACTCATTGTTATGAATTGAATTGTGTCTCCAAAACACAAGTTTTTAATTGATGTTGTGACCCATAGAGCTAATGTAATGGATAGTGTAATAAAATAGAATAGAATTAGTGTAATGTAATAGAAGTGATCAAACGCCTTATAACTAATGTAATATAAACACTTTCCAGAATCAATAAGTCAATCCGTTGAGGTTATACCAGTGTAGGGTGGGCCCTAAACCTAATAATTTTTGAATTATAAAAGGCCAAAACAGATACATAGATGAGAGGCACACTTGAAGAAAACAGATGCCATGTGGGGATGACCAGGCAACACATGGAGTGCTGGACAGAGTTGAGACCTTATTTTGGACATTCAACCGAGACAACGGTGAGAAAATAAGGTTTGTCTTTAAAGCCACCCACTGTGGTATTTGTGTTGCAGCAGCAATGGGGGCTTACTCGGTTGTGTGCCCCTGGGCATATCCTTTAACTTCTGGAATCTCGCATGTCCGTTTTCCAAAGAACACTTACCCTGCCTACTTGAAGGGCTTGGTTGGAAAACAAATAACGTAATATAAGTGAAAACATATGTAAATTAAAATGTACCACATAAATAGATATTATTCTTTATAAAACTCTAAAATAGATACTCTCTTATGCCCTTTTCAGCTCTGACATGCCATAGTTTCAGGGTGGATTCATTATGAAGTTGGAGGCTGAGGCATGTGGGGGCATGCATATATATTTGCCTCAGATGATTTAGGATTAGGGAACATTTTCCCAAATGAGAAGAATTGATAAACAGGCATGCATCCAAAGAGTAGCAGTGAGAGTGGCCAGTGGGCTAGATTTTTGGGGGTGGAGAACAGTAAAACAATCAGAAAGCTCACCAAAAATTGATCTGCTTTTCATTCTCACCACGAACCCAGGGCTCTTGCACGAAGGGCAAAACATTTACTATTAAACCGTACCATTCAACAGCCCATTTAAAATAAACAATGACAACATTATGATTGTCAAGTTGATGAATCAGAACTTTCATTGCTTCCATCCTCTCCCTCTGTGCTCACTTGGGGTTTTCATTTGTTTTTTAAGATGAGATAGAGTGCAAACTGTGAGGTCAATCCAATGTGATAAAATTCAAATGGAAAATGAATAGCTGTAAACATCCATTAATAACCATAATGTGGGATGTGAAAAGTTTAAATCTAGGAAAATTGGAAGCTGATAAAACTTAAATAGAATGCAGAAAGAGTAATATCCTAGGCATTAGTGAGCTGAAATGAACTGGTAGTGGACTTTTTGAATCAGACTATCATAGGGTCTACTATGCCAAGAATGACAAAATGAACAAGAATAATGTCACATTCATCATGAAGAAAAGCATTTCAAGACTTATCCTATCACTACCAGTGATAAGATAACATCCATATTCCTATAAAGAATACAGATTAATAAAATATTATTCAGATTTATGTATTAACTAACCATTAATGCCAAAGAGGACATTGAAGAGTTTTTACCAACTTCCATAATTTTAAATGCATCAAGCACACCATCAGGATGTGTTGGAAATTACCAGTGATTAGATATGCAAAAGTTGAAAGCAAAGAAGGATTAGTGGAAAAAAAAAAAAAAAGGCTGTGCTGACAGAAACAATACCAGAGATAATAGGATAGAATTTATCAAGACCACAGGCTTATTTATTGCAAATACCCTTTTTCTACAGCATGAACAGTGATTATAAAGGTGGATCCTTCCAGCTTGAACACTCAGGAATCAAATTGATTGCATCCATGGGAAGAGACCATGGAGAAGCTTAAGATCATTAGTCAGAACAAGGCCAGGGGCTCATTGTGGAATAGACCATTGCTCATCTGTGAGTTTAAGTTGAACCTGAAGAAAATTAAAATGAGTTTATGAGAATCAAAGAATAATCATGAGTACATTCCACCTGCATTTAGAGATGTATGGCAAAATATTAAACAAAAAAGGAATCATCAAGAGAAAATGGAAGGATACATGGAGTCACGGTACCAAAAAGAATTGGCCAGTATTCTACCATTTCTGGAGGTACCATGTGATCAAAAATCAATGGTACCAAAGGAAGAATTCCAAACTGCACTGAAGGCATTGATGTAAAACAAGATTCCAGGGATTGACAGGAAACCAACTGAAATGTTTCAATAAGTAGGCTTAGCATTGGAGATGCCAAGAAATTTTGAAGACAACTACCTAGCCAATTGACTGGAACAGAGCTATATTCATACCCATTCCAAGGATAGGTAATCCAACAGCATATGGAATTTATCAAATAATATTAATAATATCACACATAAGTAAAAACTTTCTTAAGATAATGAAAAATTGTTACAGTAATACATTACCAGGGAAACTACCGGAAAAGAATTCTAGATTCCAAAGAGGACATGGGACAAACTAGCCATTAGATGGACAACAGATGGATCTTGCCCGAAAGCAGAGAATATAAAAAAGATGGTTTACTTGTGTTTTCTTGACTATGCATAGACATTTAACTGTGTGCATTGCAACAGATTGTGAATAACATTATAAAGAATGGGAACTGCAGAAAGGGACTTGTGCTGATGTTAAACCTGTACATGGACCGAGAGGCAGTTATTTGAAGAGAATAAGGCAATACTGTGTTGCTTAGAATCAGGAAAAGTATGTGGCAGGGTGGTTTCCTTCCACCATACTTACTCAGTCTATATTCTGAGCAAATCAACCAAGAAACTGGATTATATTACTAACCAAGCATTAGTATTGGAGGAAGACTCATTAACAACGTGTGATGTGCAGTTAACACAATCATGCTTATTGAAAGCCAAGAGGATTTGAAGCACTTACTAATGAAGATTAAAAACAAAACACTATAGCCTTCAGAATGGATTCCAATCAAAGTGAAGAAAACAAAAATCCTCACAAATGGACAATCATAATAAACAGAAATGACTGAAGTTGTCAAGGACTTCATCTTACTTGGATCTACAATCAACACCCATGGAAGCAATAATCAAGAAATGAAAAGGGGTATTGTATCGGGCGAATCCGTCCAAAATACCTCTTTAGAGCGTTGTGTTAAAACTGTTAAGGTGTGCCTAACCCCAGCCAAAGTATTTTCAAATGCCTCATATGTATGTGAAAGCTTGACAATGAAGAAAAAGGACCAAGGAAGGGCTCATGCATTTGAATTAGGGTGTTGTCAAAGAATATGAACTATAAACCATGGACTGCTAGAAAAAAATGTATGTGTCTTGGAAGAAGTACAGCTAGAATGCTCCTTAGAAGCAAGGATGGCGAGACTTGATCTCATGAACTTTTGATCCGAATGTTATCCGAATGTGACCAGTACCTGGAGTAGGATATCATGCTTGTCAAGAAGTAGAAAGTTGGCAAAAAGAAGATCTTCAACGAACTTGGTGGCACCTAACAACAACAACAAATAATTTTTCATTCACACAGTCATTCCCCTTTTATTTATGTTTTACGTATAGCTCTCTACAAAGACAAAGATGAGTACTTGTGATAGAAACCATAAGGCCGATAAAACCTAAGATCGTTAATATCTGGCCCTTTACTAAAAAGTTTTCCTAACCCCTATGTGAAACCACGGAGGAATACGGGTAGAAGAAAGGAGAGCCTTAGAGGCTCTTGCAACAACACAAGTAAGGGATTGTACTGGAGTCATAGTAGAGAAGGTGTTGGAAGTGGTTAGATTTGGGGTATATTTGGAGGAGAGAGGCAACAGGATTAGACAATTAGAAGTTTGAGGTTGCTCTTGATAGCTATGGGGGATTTTGGAGGAGGGGCATATTTTGGGATGTTTATCTAATGCATTTTTTAGATATACAGAGACTGAAATAAATGACTAGTTATACTTATGAAACCATCTTATGTGGAACTCAAAGCCATCTGTGTCTTAGAACAAAAGATTCAGAGTAATCGTAAGATTACTTAAGAAAATCCACAAAGGGTTGCCCATGTTCAAAGGTATGCGAATCAAATAAAATAAATCAATTTTATGCAGCATTAGTTTAAGCAGGGTTACCCAGCAGCTGATTTTGAGATGCAGATTTATTTTCAAGAGTGATGATCTCGGGAATCATTAGTCATAGATTAGGGATGTGAGGCAAAGAAAAGGAAGCTATGCAAAACATGCCTCAGAGTCTATAGGTGAGGTGAGGAAGAGAGGATACTTAGGCTCCAACTCCTCTTTCTCTTCTCTCTCTCTCTCTCTCTCTCTCTCCTTTTGAAGGTTGTAATTTTTCATTTCTTTTTTATAATTTTATTGGGGGCTCTACAGCTCTTATAGCAATGCATACATCAATTGTACTAAGCACATTTGAACACATATTACCATCATCATTTTCGAAACGTTTTCTTTCTACTTGAGCCCTTAATATCAGCTCCTCTTTTCCCCTTCCTCCCTCACCCTCCCGCCCTCGTGACCCCTAGATAATTTATAAATGATTATTGTTTTCATATCTTACACCATCTGCTGTCTCGCTTCATCCATGTTTCTGTCATTTGTTCCCCTGGGGGCGGGGGCAGGTTTATACGTGTATCATTGAAATCAGTTCCCCCTTTCTCCCCCTTCTGTCACCACCTTCCCCCTATCCTTATGGTATTACTACTCCCATTACTGTTCCTGAGGGGTTTATCTGTCCTGGATTCTGTATGTCGAGAGCTCTTATCCATAGCAGTGTACATACTCCAGTCTACTCAGATTTGTAAGGTAGAACTGTGGTCATGATAGTGGGGGGTGGGGAGAGGAACATTAAAGAAATAAAGGAATTTGTGTTTCCTCGGTGCTATACTGCACCCTGGCTAGCTTGTCCCTTCCTTGTGACCCTTCTGTGAGGGGATATCCAATTGTCTAAATGGGCTTTGGGTCTCCACCCCAACCCCCTCATTCACATTGATATGATTATTTGTTCTGGGTCTTCTGATGCTTCATACCTGATCCCTTTGATATCTCATGATCACACAGGCTGGTATGCTTCTTCCATGTGGGCTTTGTTACTTCCCTGCTAGATGATGACCACTTGTTTAACTACAAGCCTTTAAGACCACAGACATTATATCTTCTAATAGCCAGGTACCATCAGCTTTTTAAAAAAAATAATAAATCAGTTTATTGGAGGCTCTTGCAGCTCTTATAACGATCCAGACATCAATTGTATCAAACACATTTGTACATATGTTGCCATCATCATTTAAAAAGTAGTTTCTTTCTGCTGAGCCTTTGGTATCAGCTCCTCTTTTTTCCTTCCCTCCTCCATCCTCCCACCCTCATGGATCCCTGATAAATTATAAATATTATTATTTTTGTATGTTACACCATCTGCGTCTCCCTTTGCTCAAGTTTCTGTTGTTTATCCCCCTGGAGAAGGAGGTAGGGTTATATGTCGATCATTGTAGTCGGTTCCCATTTCCCCACCTTCTCCCCTCACCCTCATGCTATCACTACTCCTATTACTGTTCCTGACGGGTGTATCTGTCCCGGATTCTGTGTGTCGAGAGGTCTTATATGCACCAGTGTACATGCTCCTGTCTAGCCGGAATTTTCTCATCACATCCCCTTTAACACCTTTTGTTTTCTGTTTGTTTTGTTTTTAATTGGGCTATCTTTACGGGTGTTAGGGGGTATCTCATAGTTGTTTGAATTTGCGTTTTCCTTATGCATTTTCTAACATGTTTGTTGTATGGGAATGTTTTCTCATATGTCTGTTGGCTATTTGGATTTCTGCCCTTGCGAAACTTCTGTTCAGGTCTTTTGCCCATCTCCACAATGGGTTATTTCAGTTGTTTGTATTGTAGGCTAGCAAATTTTTATAGATTTTAGTAATAAGGCCTTTGTCTAATGCATCAGTTCTCAACCTGTGGGTCACGACCCCTTTGGGGGTCGAACAACGGGTCGCCCGATTCATAACAGTTGCAAAATTAGTTATGAAGTAGCAATGAAAATAATTTTGTGGTTGGGAATCACCACAACATGAGGAAATGTATTAAAAGGTCATGGCATTAGGAAGGTTGAGAATCACTGGTCTAATGTGTCATTGCTAAAGATATTTCCTCAGTCTGTAGACTCTCTTATTACTCTCTTGGCAAAGTCTTTTGATATGCACAGGTGTTTTATCTTCAGTTTATCTCGCTGGTCAATTTGTGCTTCCTCTGTGTTTGTGACCTTCCCTATTTCCAATAATCTATGTATTCCCTGCACCAAAGTTCTTATATTTGTCCCAATCCCCTCAGTGATGGCCCTAATAGTTCAGGCTTTTACTTCGAGATCTGTGATTCACCTTGAGCTTATTCTTGTGCATGGAGTGAGATAAGGGTATTGCTTCACTTTTCTGCAGGCAGATATCCATTCACCCCCACCCCACCCCCCAGCACCACTTGTTGAAGAGGACATTTGCTTCTCATTTGATATTTTTGGGGCCCATATCAAAGATCACTTGTCTGTATGCTGATGATTTCACCTTGTGTTTTCAACTCTTTTCCATTGGTTTGATTATCTGTCATTTTACCAGTACTATGCTGTTTTGACCACTGTGGCTCTATGGTAGGTGGTAAAGTCAGGTAAAGCAAGCCCCTCTGACTTTGTTCTTCTTCTTGAGGGGTTTTCAGAGCTTCTTCCCTTTCCATAAGGAATTGATAGTAAGTTTTTCCAATTCTTTGAAGAAGGATGTTGGTATTTGTATCAGAATAGCATTAAGCTTACGTAGTGCCTTGGGCAGGACTCACATCTTTACTATATTAAGTCTTCTGATCCACGAGCATGGGATATTCTTCCATTTGTGAAGGTCACTCTTGGTTTCTTGTAATAGTGTTCTGTAGTTCTCCACATACAAATCTTTAATTTTTTGTAGTTAGGTATATCCCTGGATATTTCAATTTGTGCTTGGCTATTGTGAAGCATACTACCTTTTTGATATCCTCTTCCATGGGCTCATCTGATGTATATAGCAGTTCAATAGACTTCTGTTTGTTTAGCTTGTATCCTGCCACTCTGCCATATTCTTCTATCATTTCCAGCACTCCACTGGTGGAGTTTTTGGGGTTCTCCATATATAAAATCATATCATCTGTGAATAGCGATGATTTCACCTCTTCTTTCCCCAGGTGAATACCTTTTATGTCTTTCCTTTGCCTTATGTTGTTAGGTAGGACCTCCAGTACTATGTGAAAAAGAAGTGGGGATGTGTTAGTCTGGGTAGACTAGAGAAGCAAATCTAGGGAGACTCATATGTGTATAAGAAAGAGTTTTATATACAAGAGCAATTGAATATTGAGACAATATCCCAGGATAGTCCAGATCAAGTCCATAAGTCTGATATTAGCCCAAATGTCCGATACCAATCTATAAAGTCTTCTTCAGACTCATGAAACACATGCAATGATGCTGAATGCAGAAAGATCACAGGCCAGTGGGTGTGATCTTATGATCCAAGGTGAAGTCTTATGGATTTAGTGGCGGTATAAGCATCTCAGTGTTGGCAGGAGTCTCTGTCTGGTTCCTCCAGCTCAGGGCACTAGCATAGTTCCATGTGTCTTGTCAACTAAAACGTCTCCGAGATAGTAAACTGAGAGAGAGAGAGAGAATGTCTCCTATCCCCAAGGAAGAATAAAGGAGGAGTTCCCAGAATCCTCAGGAGAAGGCCATGCCCACACAGAGGCCTCACTGGCTATGACCTGATTGACAGGCTGGACGTTACCCCTTCACGGTTAATTCTCAAATTGACACCAGATTATGTCACTACCACAGGGGACAAAGGGCATCCTTGTCTGGTCCACTTTATCAGTGGGATTTTTTTTTCATCTTTTCCCCACTGACTACCACGTTGGCTGTTGGTTTTTCATATAAAGCTCATATTATATTGAGGAATTTTTCTTCTATTCCTTCTTGAGTGTCTTAAACAGGAATAGGTGTTTGATGTTGTCAAATGCTTTTTCTGCATTATTGATATTATCATGTCATTTTTGTCCTTTTTCTTATCAATGTGCTGAATAATGCTGATGGACTTTTGAATGTTGAGTTGAGTCATCCCTGCATCCATGGAGTGAATCCCACTTGGTCATGGTGAATTACTCATTTTATAAACTTTTGTATTCTATTGATCAGTATTTTGTTAAGGATTTTTACACTGGTGTTCATTAGAGATATCGATCTATCATTCTCAAATCTTGTGGAATCCTTGTCCACTTTCGGTATCAGTGTTATGCTAGTGTCATAGAAAGAGTTTGGGAGTTTGCCATCTTTTTCTATGCTCTGGAAGAGTTTGTATAGGATTGGTGTCAGTTTTTCCCTGAATGGTTGGTAGAATTCTCCTGTGAAGCCTGGGAGATTTTGTTCATTGGTATTTCCTTGATAACTGTGTCTATTTTCTCTATTACAATGGATCTGTTGAGGTGCTTGACATCCATCTGGAATAGTCTAGTGAGGGATTGATTTCCCAAGTATTTTTCCATGTCTTCAAAGTTGAATTTGTTGGAGTACAGGCCTTTGTAGTACTGTGTAATTAGCCTTTTAATTTCATTTGGTTCTGTTGTAATTCTCCCTGCTTCATCCATCATCCTAACTATTGCTATTTGTTCCTTATTTTCTTTGGTTAGGTTTGCCAGCAGTGTATGGACTCTGTAATACTTTCAAAGAAGCAGCTTTGTGTTACATTTATATTTTGCATTGATTTCTTGTTTGATCACTCATTTATTTCTGCCCTAATTTTCATTATTTCTTTTTTTTGTTGTTGCTATTAGTAGGATTATCCTGTTGGCTCTGGTCTAATTGCTGGAGTTTTTGTGCTAGAGTATCAATCATAAATCTCTCCTTTTTCATGTGTGTATTTATCGCTATCAAACTTTCTCTTATAACTGCTTTTGCTCCATCCCAAAGTTTTAGTATATCATATTCTTATTCTCATTAGTTTCTAGAAACTTCCTGATTTCATCTCTGATATGGGTCAATACCTACTCATTTTTCTGTAGAGAGTTATTCATCCTCCAATTGTTTGCCCTTATTTTCTTAATCCTCCTTTTCTTGATTTCCAGCCTATGGCATAGTGATCCAACAGGGAAGTTGATTGACCTCTGTGTGCTTAAATTTACATTGCTTGAATTGTGCTTCAGGATCTTTGAGTAAGTGCCATGAGAGCTTGAAAAGAATGTGTGGTTTTTTTTCCAATTTGGGTGGAGAGCTCTGAAAATATCTATCAGGTCAAGTCACCTAACTGTAGAGTTTAGTTCTATAGCTTCTTTGTTAAGCTTTTTTTCACTGTGATCAATAGTTCTCAGAGATTGGTGTATTAGTCACCTACTATGATTGTTGAGCCTGTGATTCCTTTTTTAATTAAAAAAAATCATTTTATTGGGGGCTCATACAGTTCTTATAACATTCTATACATCAATTGTATCAAGCATATTTGTGCATATGTTGCCATCATCATTTCCAAAACATTCTCAACTTGAGCCCTTAGTATAAGCTCCTCTTTTTTCCCTTCCCTCCCACACCTCCCATCCTCGTGAATCCTTAATCAATTATATCTTGCTTTTATTATTTCATATCTTACATTGTCCATTGTCTCCCTTCACCCACATTTCTGTTATTCATTCCCTTCATGGGGGCTGAACTATATATCCAATCTTGTGATAGGTTCTCCCTTTCTCAACCTTCCACCTCCCTGACCATTCACCTGCCCTCATGATATCGCTACTGCCACTTCTGGAGAGTTTGACGAATTTCATGGGTCTCTCAATGGATATAAATGTTTATTGTGCTCACTGGTTCTTGGTCTATTGCCTCTCCTGTTCTCTTAATATGGCTTGCACCTTGAGATCAATTTTGTTAGAGATTGCTGGTTGCTCGGTATATTTTTCTCCAGCCTTTGATTGTCCACCTATTTCTGTCTGCAAGCTTGAGATGTGTCACATGTAGGCAGCAGATCATTGGGTTGTGTTTTCTAAGCCAGTCTGCTAGTCTCTGTCTTTTAATTGGTAGATTCAGGACATTGATATTCAGAGTTTTAACATCCATCAATAGACTCTGTAATGTAATCTCATACCTTTCATGTTGAGTGTTTTTCTACCTTGTTATCAGTGCATTGTGTGAAGGAGTGTGTCGTTCTTTTTTGCCTTCTTTTCACCATTGAGGAAATGCTATCTTGGGGCTGTTTTCAGTGTGTTGTCCTCTGGGTGGAGTTGCCCTATGTAGTGGTCTCCTATTTGTGCTCAGTGAGTGTTGCTCTTCTGACCACACTGGGTCTGCAAGTATTTTTTTGTAGAACTGGGTTTATTTTAATGTATTCTTTGAATTGTTCCTTGTCCAGGAAGACTCTTACTTCTACGTCTATCTTGATAAATAATTTAGATTGATAGAGAATTCTTGGGTTTACATTGTTTTCCTTCAACTTTCAGAAGATGTTACTCCACTCTTCTCTTCTTCATGGTGTACGCTGATAAGTCTGCATATATTCTTATTTGGGTATCTTTATAGGTGACTGCCTTTTTTAACCTAGCTGCTCTTATGATTTTCTACTTTTCCTCAGTTGGATAGTTTAACTATGATATGCCTTGGCGAAATCTTCCTTGGAATCAGTCTAGCTGGTGTCCTCTCTGCTTCCTGGATGGCTGCCCAATTCTTATCCATTAAGCTGGGGTAATTTTCCTCTAGGAATTTCCTTGCTATTTTTGCCATTGATTTTGTTGTTGCATCTTGTTCTGGTAGTCCAATTATCTGAATGTTGTTCCTATTCATAGCATCTCACATTGTTCTCAGGTTTTCTTCAGCTTCTTTGATTATCTTTTTTGACTGCCTTTCCCATTTGTTGAAGTTTGTCTGTTTATCCTTAAGGTCACTGGTATGATTCTGATTCTTCTAGTTGGGTGTCGAAGCCTGTTAACTTGCTATTTACTTGTGTTACCTCATCTCTTAACTCTTGTATTTCCCTTTAGTACTTGTCCCTTAACTCTTGTATTTTCCTTTGGTGCGTGGCCTGTATGTCCTCTATAATTTCATCCTTTTTCTGTAATGATTCCCTCATATCCTTTATGGCTCCAAGCAGCATTCTGAAGATTTCTTTCTGTGGAGCTCAACTTCTGCTTGTTTTATGCACGTTGCTAGATTCAGGACTTCCTCTGACAATGCATTCCCCCCCGCCCCCTGTGTTTTTGTTTAGGTTGTTGTGGGTGGTTGCTCTCTATGTGCCATTTTTGAGGAGCTTAGAACCCTGGCCTCTCTTTTTGTGAGGCTTGTAGAAATGCTTCTGTGTGCTGCCTATAGCCAACTGCCCTCTAGGGTCTCACTACTTTATCTCACTAGAGTTTTACTTTCCTTAGACAGCCAGGATTCCCTATTTGGAGAGCAGTTCTGGTGATCCTCTCAGGGCACATGGGCAGGGCAGTTGCAAGCAGTGAGTGTAACTCTGCATGGAGGTGCCAGACAATGGTGGGAGAAGCCTCACTGCATTGAGAGGGGGTGCCAGATGAAGGCAGGGAAAGCCCCACTGATGCTGGTGGAGGTACCAGGCTACCACTGGAAAAGCCTCTCTGCCATGGATTGAGGTGCTGGGTGAAGGTGGGAAAGGCCCTGCTGCCACAGGAGGAGGTGCCAGATGACAGTAGGAAAAGCCCTGCTCCTGGTAGTGGAGGTGCCAGGCTACCATGGCGATAGTTATACTGCTGTGGGTGGATGTGCTGGGCAAATAGAGAGAGAGCCCTGTTTCCATGGGAAGCACTGCTGGGCAACAGTAGGAAAAGCTCCACTACCACAGGATGGGGGCACCGGGCACTGGTGTGGGAAGCTGCCACAACTTCAGGTAGGAGTGCCAGGTGGTGGCGGGAGGAGCAGCTGCTGCGACAGATGACTAAACTTATTGCAAGTGGATTGCAGACAGAATCTAGCCAAGGACACTGGGGCCACAGGTGGGTCATGGGAGGGACTGAGTTCCATGGTGAACCTGCCACCATGTGGGGAGAAGGGAGCCTCAGGAGCAGGGAGCAGCTCACTTGGAGAGTGCCACTGGCAAATAGTTGCCATGTGGGGGTCCAGCCAGGGTTGTGGGGGACTCCGTAGAGCAGCCGGCTAGCTCCAGGTGCTGTGACTAGGCTGAGGCCAACTGGTGGGTGGTGGCTGTGCCAGGGTCTGAAGTAGCATGGCTGGCACAGGCTGTGGAGTCCCTGGGATCAGGGACTTCTTGAGGCTCTGGAGTGAGGCTAAATGTGGGTGAAGGTTGTTTCCCGGAATGAGGAAGTGCTCAGGGTTGTCACAGGGGTCTTTTCACTTACCAGAATCCCCCCATTCATCCTCCTGGACACCGGGTTCACTATGGTGCTCCCAATGTGGGCTGCTTTCCTGGGTGCCATCTTGTTACAGCTCCCTCCAACTCCTCTCTTTTATTGACTGAGGGCTGCTCCTCCAAACCAAGGGGTGTTCACTGTCTGACTCTTCTAACATGTTCCATATGTGAGCTCAATGTGTTCCTGCAACCCAAGAAAGCTCCCATAGAGAACTGAAGGTGTCATTAGTACAATTGAGAAAAATGAATGCTGAGGGTATATAGGTGGCTAGTGAAACACCAGAAGTATCTGCTCAAATCTGACAGTCATGCCAATGCAGTTCACACTGCATCTGATACCTGTAACTTTTGAAAAACTTTGGTTAATCTAAGGGCTTGTTTGTTCTCCAGCCATGGGACTTTCTCAGGCCAGAGTGAGTTTTGAAAGACTCAAGGAACTACCTCCATGTTTAGCCTGCATGGACTCCAATTAAGATCCTGTTATAACCAGAGTGAAACAGATTTTATACCAAGCATTTCCTAAATTACTGTAAGTATTTTTAATTATAAAACTTCAACATCTATTTTATTAGATTCAATACATCTTTTAAAAATCATTGATGAAAAGAGGGAAAAAAAATCTTTTCATTCTTTATAGATAATGGCAAAATCTTTTTCTCTGATGATTAGAGAATGACTACCATTGATGTTAGTCAACAATAGAAGCATTAATGTAGCCTAGACATAGAGTTGAATTGCTATGGTATAAAGAGGATTCTTCAGGTAAAGCATATCTATAGATGCATATGCAGATTTCAGGTATAAGAAGTTTAACTTTGGGTTTTAACTTCTAAGTGTCTGAGAGATTGAACAAATTGCATGAATATAGACTTCCTTATCTTTCTAGAAGTAATCCACCTTTCTTGAAATTAGATAAGAGCAGTAACAATGAAGCTGTCCATACAGAAGGATGAACAAAGGGGAATCAGCACCATATTAGTTATTGGGAAGCATACATATACACACACTCAAGCTCATTGGTAGGACTAGGTACCTCTATAAATAATACGTTCTTAAAAACTTTTATCCAAACAGCTTATATATAGAAGTAAGGTCAGCTTCTTATTTATTTAGGCAACAAGAAACTATCTTTCAAGAAGTCTTTATGGTCTTTGGAGAAGCTCTGGTGGTAGAGTCAGTTATGTGTTGAACTGCCAACTATAAAGTCACCAGTTTGAAACCACCAGCCACTCTGTGGGAGAAGATGAAGCTCACTACTCCCATAAAGAGTTACCGTCTCAGAAAACCACAGGGGCAGTTCTGCTTTGTCCTATAGGGTTGCTATGGGTAAGAATTGACTAGATAACTGAGTTTTCTGTTTGTTTTGTTTTAGTGTTTGGTACAGTCTTTGGGATTCAATTAATATTGTCCACTCACCCATAAAGTACAATTGCTGGAGCATCCCATCTACTGGTGTGTGTG
>NW_022103924.1:2324181-2327357 GCF_000313985.2 Echinops telfairi
TGAGTTTAAGAGAAAATATTTCACGTTTACTAAATGTGAAAAAGTATTATTTCACTAAAATTCCATTAAAGACCATTAATTTTATAAGAATGATATAAAAGTGTATCATTTTTATTGGCTGTATATTATTTCATTCTCTAGGTCTTCAGTAATTTACTGAACAAGTCTTATAATTCTGTACAGTAAATACTATAAACCTGAACAGAGCATTTCTAAAATACATTGAACCATCTCAGCCAACTGCTTTAAAGCCATTTAGGTCACTCTGGCCCTCAGAATAACCTGTGCTTTTCAATATGGCAGATGAAACTCATTTATAATTCAGTCCCAGCCTATATTAGAGGATCCTTGCTACCCAACTCTATGTTAAGACTCAGGTCCAGTGTCCTCTCTCTTGTAAAACCTTCCCCACAGCTAAAGGGCTTTCTCTTTTTTCTTCAAGAAACGACACCATTTTATTCTCTCGTCTGTGAAAATAAGTGTCACATCATACACTTTCTGAGTAGCCATGTCTTGAGCTGGAGTCAGAATTCTGGGACTAGAAAGTGCATTTTCTTATTTCATACACAGTCTCATATCTGACACTACTTTGTATAGTACTTGGTACAGGAAAAATAGTTTACCAATGAGTGTTCATAGAGAGAATAATTCGTTGGGTGCAATGTTGGTGAATCACTGATTTTTCCAAAGTCAATTAATCTGTTTATTTTAAGATGATATGATATGCTACAGGAGTCCAGGTGACATAGATAGCTCTTTGGTCTGCTAACCATAAGGTGAGCAGTTCAAAACCACCAGCCACTCTGAAGGAGAAGAACAAAGCTCTCTACCCTTTTAAAGAGTCAGTTCTACACTGTCCTACAGAGTCCATAGAGTTTTAGAGTATGATACATTACATAGAGTATGGTTGCATTCATATTGTATATAAACAGCGAATATAGTGCTACATTAGCGTCTACATAAATTTTTAGGACTATGCCATTTGAATCTCAATTTATTCTTTGACAGCAGTATATTTATTGTGTTAAACAACTAGGTAATACATTTACCATTTCAGCAATTTTTACACTTACAATTCAGTGAAATTAATTACAACGATCATTTTGTACAACCATCATCACTATGCATTTCCACATGTTTCCATCACTCTTCACAGAAGCTCAGTGCCCCTGATCAAGGTGCCTCATCCCTACTTGCTCCTCCCCTGACATAAACACAACATTTGTACATTTGTCAGATACTTAATATCCCACATAAGTGGGGCAATATAGTATTTATCATTTTGTGACTCACTTTATTCAGCACACTGTTTTCAAGATGCATCTGCTCTGTAGCATGAATCAGAATATCATTTTCTCCTCATGACTAAATAGTATTCTAGTGTACAAGGGTAAGACAAAAAAGTATTGCTGTAACACCATAGAAACCATCATTAAAAATATCAAAATACAAGGCTATAGCTTTCTACATATCCTCCATGTAGATCTACACACCCACCACTTGTCTGTCAATGTGTTGTACTGTTGCGGCTTGTGTGTTGCTGTGATGCTGGAAGCGATGTCACTGGCCCAGGATGGGGTAGTGTTTCAATCTGTTATTCATAGTGTTGCCATGGGTCAGAACCAACTGGATGGCATCTAACAACAATAATAACAGATCTGTGCACTTTTCAAGGTGGTCTTTTCAGTTCTGCAACAGTTCCTCAAAGAATTCAGCCCTATGATTTGCACTACATCAAGACAGCAGTTTTGACGTCTCAAGGAACTCAAATTGTGCTTAAAAAAATTAGGGGGAAGAGTTGGGGATGAAATTGAAATGTGAAAGGGAAAGATCAGGGTAGTAGGACAGATTGGACTCCCAGTGAAATTCTTGTAGGGAAAGCACTTACTACCCTTATAGATTGAGCAAGTGCACTGTCATAGAGGGAAAACAATTCCTCCGTACTTTTTTCTGAGATTTTCCACAGTAATTCAGTTTTTGATTTTCTTAAAATTTCTTTATAGTGTGCCCCCATAATTATCCTGCCTCTTTTGATAAAATGTATCAAAATCACTCCTTTGGAATTCCAAACAGCACTTGTCATACGTAACTTTCTGAGCTGACCATCAGCCTTGAATTTAACTGATCCTCCTGAAAGACATTGTTTTAATTGAACCTTTTTCTCTTTGAAGGAACCATGAGATTAAGACAAATATATTTCTGAGAGAACTTTTCTACCACCATCCACTGCTCTTAAAGACATGTTTAAATGTGCTTTTTTCTGAATAGCCCTGTATGCATATGAACTGGATTCCCAATAGCCATACTCTTTTACTCAGCCCTATATGCATGCACCACGTATTTGTTTACCCATTCATCTATTGGTGGACATTGGGATGGTTCCACATTTTGGCTATTGTGAATCATACTGCAATGCACATTGATATACAAGTATTTATATCCCTGCTTCAATGATCTTTGGTATGTATCTAGGAGTAGAAATTAATATCCTTGATGTCAGTAAGTTTCTTTGTTGTGGTGGTGGTTGCTTTTTAATGGTATTTCTGTTTTATCTTTTTGAGGAATCACCAAACTGTTTTTTAGAGAAAATATACTATTTTACAATCTTACTAGAAGTGATTGAGAGTCCCAATTTCTTCATATTTTTGCCAACATTTAAAAAAATCTCTGATATTTAAAAATTAATTTTAAATTCCCTTTTGATTATAGGATTTGGGATTATAGAAATTGGTGTGCTTTTAAAAAGTAAGTAATAGAGTGTCATCCTAGAGTGAGTGGGAAACATAAAGCTACAACACTCCTATAGGGCCTGTTTTCTGGCCTAGATCTCCAGTCATAGTTCTTTGGTAGCTAGCTGGTGGCATTGTCATGTAAGCATTGGACTGCTGACTGCAAGGCCAGTGATTCAAACCTACCAGCTGATCTGTGGGAGAAAGATGAGGCTAACTGCTTCTATAAAAACCGACTGACTTGAAAACACGATATAGGGTCCCTATGAATCAGAATAAACTCAATGGCAATGGGTTTAGCTGCCCTCCAGCATGCTATAGTAGGATATGGTTGACATAGTTCTTGGCTGATGTAAAAATGTTGATAGGGAGAGAGGGGGAGGAAGATGGCCGACTACTAAGTGGCTTATGTCTGGAGCTCTGAGGAGATCAGTGAGTGGGGAGAGT